>NC_059348.1:4084181-4384181 GCF_019703515.2 Myxocyprinus asiaticus | reverse complement strand
TTCCTCTCTGGTTAAAATGAATTTTCCTTAGAAGAAAATAGTTAATAAAAGACAGATAAATATAAAAATAAACCCGCTCAGAACACAACTTCATTGCGGAAGTAGTGAACATTGTCTGACAACTGAATATCAACAATTCGCTACGTTCAAAAGTAAAAGTTACAATTAAGAGATGATTAGATTAGATACACTAGACACAACAAATACATAAAGTGTTTATACGGGAAATATTTTGGCGATGCAGTAAAAGTGTTATATGGGAGAACTTTGAAACTTTTCCATTTGTTAGTACACGATAATATTAATCAGATAAAACATAACCTACCCTATTTGTTTGTTAATTAGAACAATAAGAGTTTTCTCTTCTATCGAAAAACCATCGTTAAAAGTGATCAGAAACACCGTGACTCATAGCGCTGCTCTCAGCTTCCGAGATACTGGTTCATGAAGTGAAAGTAAAAAAAATTCAGACTCACATAATCAACTCCAGAGAACAAGATCAAGCAGTTTACAAACTGCTCATGTTAAAGGAACAGTTCACCCCAAAAATTCTATCACCATTTACTTCCCCTCATGCCATCCCAGATGTGTATGATTTTCTTTCTTCTGCAGAACACAAACAAAGATTTTTAGAACAATATTTCAGCTCTGTAGGTCCATACAATGCAAGTGAATGGGTGGCAAAATTTTGAAGCTCCAAAATGCACATATAGTCATCATAAAAGTAATCCATAAGATTCCAGTGGTTAAATCGATCTCGTCTGAAGTTATATGATAGGTGTGGGTGAGAAACATCAATATTTAAATCAGTTTTTGCCATAAATTCTCCTCCCTGCCCAGCAGGTGGCGATATGCACAAAGAATGCAAATCACCAAAAACAAAAGAAGAAGTACTTAAATTTTGAACTGTTTCTCACCCACACCTATCATATCGCTTCAGAAGAAATGAAAGAAGAAAGACAGTCATCCACATCTGGGATGGCATGAGGGTGAGAAAATTATGACAGAATTATCATTTTTGGGTGAACTTTCCCTTTAAGTAACTGAACTACATATTTAACATGTAGATATACTAAATGGGATCAGAGAAGCTATTTTTCTGCCACAAAAAAAAAAAAAAAAAAAAACCAACAACAACAACAAAAAAAAAAACAACATCCAATAGCCTAATAAATGACATTTTAAAAGAACTATAGGAATGTTTGCATTTTTAAAAGTTATTAATTGTGATCAAAATTAAGATTGTAGTCAATGCAAAACAGCCCTGATTTCTTTATTTATTATTTAGGAAATAACTAAAAATATTACATGCACATATTGTCTTATAATATAAATCATAAGTAAATAAATAAATAATTAAATGAAAATTATAGAGTTAAAGGTAATTACATTTACATTTATGCATTCGTAACATAATTTTATCCATAGCAACTTGAATTCAAGCTATATGTTTTATTAGTGTATAATAACTAGATAAATATATCTGCATTTTTAAACTTATTGTTATTCATGTTATGTTTGGCATCTCAGGGACCCCAGATCAAATTGATCAAAATCAGAATCAGCATTACTAGAATGGATACCAGTCACATTCCTGATAAATGCACGCATGCTACATGCAAGTTAAAGCATAAAAGATATTCCAGGTTCAATGCAAGTTATGCTTAACTGACAGCATTTTTGGCATAATGTTGATTACCACAAAAAAGCGCAGTTACAGTGAGGCACTTACAATGGAAGTGAATGGGGCCAGTCCATAAACATTAAAATACACATTGTTTTAAAAGTATATCCACAAGATGTAAACATTATATGTGTTAACACGACTTTAGTGTGATAAAATCGTTAAAAACTTATCTGTGTAAAGTTATTGGAATATTCAGTACAGGGTTTTCAGGGTTTCATTGCCATGACAATGAAGTTGTAAAATTGGAAATAACACAGATAAGGTTAGTAAGTGATTTCATCATGCTAAAATTGTGTTAACACATATACTGTTTACATCTTGTGGCTATACTTTTAAAACAATGTGTATTTTAATGTTTTTGGACTGGCCCCATTCACTTCCATTGTGAGTGCCTCACTAAACACAATTTTCTTTTTCTTTTTTTAATTCAGGAAGGACGAGTCAAAATAATTAATTAAGGTTAACTTGTACTGAATGCAGAATATTTCTTTTAAATCTACTTATTGGGGTTTCTTTAGGTCAGAGGAACATGATAATATAATTTGAAGGGAAAATACGAGGTTTATTTAGAAATTATATTACACGTACAACATTAGGGTCTCTAGGATCTAAACAAAGTCTCAATTAAGATTATAAACAAAAAAATATTGTAACCTATTTTTCAGGTTTACACATTTCAGTTTTATAAAAAAAAAAAAGTCTGGCAAATTGAACTGTGCAATCTTTAAAAAATTTAATACAACTTTTTTATTAATTAATTTTGTTTTATTAATTTTTTTTTATTAATACATTTTTGTAAATATTACATGTGCAATTTAATCAAAATTTTGTTATGAAATTAAAATGCTTAAATCTTAAACATAGGCTAAAATATTTTTAGTAGTTTAGGAGTGTAGTTCACTAATCAAATGGATCATTGCGAATAATGTCAAAGTGTTTTCAACATTCATACAGTTTTGAAAGACTTTGAAAGACTAAAAGATTCATCCAAGTATTTAAAAACAGTTGAAAAGTATTATCACATAGCAGCACGGTAATCGATGTTAGAAACGGTGTACGTGCGCACTCTCGCTTCATGTCTGTAATAATGCGTACTGTACCTTTAAGAGAGGCTCGTCCAGGAACTGAACACACTTGAGCTTGTAAAGACGTCTACCGAGAGCCCACCGGCCGGGAAATCAGCCCTAAGTAGTGATCAGAAGTGTTGATATTCACCGACATAAGATTTCAATCGGATTCCTGCATTCTATTGCAAACATTGTGGAATGGGAAACGGAATAAATAAGGTAGATGGTCATGGCTTCCCGGGTCTCTTGCTGCACTGTTTTCGCTCTGTAACTTTGAGAGGGAAATGCGATACATCGATGTTAGAAGTTTGATGACGATCGATACTAGCAACCAGCTAGCAACCACATAGCAACGCCCTAGCCTTAAGATTTCACGATGTAAACACTTTATTTTAGAAAGTAACCAGTAATGTGTGCAATTGGACTTTTGACTTCTAGTTACGGAGATATAGCTATTGTGACAACTAGCCCCGGTCTCTACATCTGAAAATATCTCCACACTGAGAGTGAAAGACATTCTTGATATTCTAGATAATTTTTTAGATTCTCTCTCTCTCTCTCTCTCTATATATATATATATATGTGTGTGTGTGTGTGTGTGTGTGTGTGTACATTTTTTCAATTTGGGATTTCAGGCATCTGGAAATGGATCTTAGAATGATATCAATAAATTTAAGTAATTACAGATATCTTTCTTTAATTACTTTTATTTAATATTAATTAAAGGCTTTCTTACTAGTTACAATCACATAACAGATATCTGAAATTAACATTAAACCAAATTACCGATATCAAAAATGTTCATTTTTAATAGTTGTAATTCTATTGTTGATATCGGGAATGGGCACTAGTAACAATGTAATTATTGATATATATATATATATATATATATATATATATATATATATATATATAGTTTTACTAGTATGACATGCAAAGCTGAAAAAGTGGCCATTTTGCATTTTTCGCATCGCCCGATAACCTTGTTTTTTCAAGTTTAAGCAAATTTGACTAAACATTGTATAAAATGAGGGGTCTTTTTATTTAAGAACATTTTGTACATCTAATTTGCCTTTTTTTTTTTTTTTTTGGAATGCCCACCAACTTAGTAGGTGCTCGTGGTGTCGCGGTTGCTCACCTCAATCCGGGTGGCAGAGGACAAGTCTCAGTTGCCTACGCTTCTGAGACAGTCAATCCGCGCATCTTATCACGTGGCTCATTGTGCATGAAACCGCGGAGACTCACAGCACATGGAGGCTCATGCTACTCTCCGTGATACACGTGCAACTTACCACGTGCCCCATTGAGAGCGAGAACCCCTAATCATGACCACGAGGAGGTTACCCCATGTTACTCTACCCTCCCTAGCAACCAAGCCAATTTGATTGCTTAGGAGACCTGGCTGGAGTCACTCAGCACGCCCTGTATTTGAACTCATGACTCCAGGG
This sequence comes from Myxocyprinus asiaticus, assembly GCF_019703515.2. Lineage (NCBI taxonomy): Eukaryota > Metazoa > Chordata > Actinopteri > Cypriniformes > Catostomidae > Myxocyprinus > Myxocyprinus asiaticus. The sequence goes on along the minus strand of NC_059348.1, from coordinate 4,379,979 downwards.
GTGGTAGTCAGCGTCTTTACTTGCTGAGCTACCCAGGTCCTAATTTGCCATTGTTAAATTGTATCATGGGCTTTTCTGTCAGACAACAGACATCCTGCTCTCTAGATATCGGCATCGGCCATTATAAAACCTATATCGGTGGACCACTGCTGATATGTATAGGCTATTTGGACTTCCAGCTAGTGAGAAATGAATTGTAGATATCTGTAATTGCATTTTGAGCAGGTTTGAATGACAGATCTTTGTGATATTCTACTAGTAAAAATGCAGGTACAGACAGGGTTTGTGCTGATACAATGATATACTGATATATCGCAATATTGTATGGACACTTTAGATCTCTGTATCGATATTTTTATTGATCTGTATGTATATTTATATCATACAGTGCCATACAGTTAAATAACAATGAAGCGTGTCATCCAAATAACAATGTTTTGCAGTGAGGTCAGAACTACGGAGCCCCTTAGGGTGTGTTCACACTTGGCAGGTTTGGTTTGATTAAAACGAACTCTGGTGCGATTGCTTTGCTAGTGCGGTTCATTTGAACAAGTGTGAACGCTGCCATCCGAACCTTTGTGCACACCAAACAAGCGGACCGAGACCGCCTGAATAGTGGGTCTTGGTCCGCTTCCAAACGAACTCTGGTGTGGTTCGATTGATATATGAACGCAACATGGACCAAAGACGTCTAAACGGACCAAAAACAGGAAGTAATTTGCCTAATACTGACCTCAAGCATACCTGGTTCTTCTCATCATAGGAGCTATGTTGCCCATTACAGTTCGGTACAGGCGTCGGTACCACCGTCTCCTTGCAGCATATTTTCGTTTGTGTGTGCAGCGGAGGAATTCCTGGTGCTGTTTTGACTCCTTTACACATTTTATTAGCTCTTCGTTTGTTCTCAGCTGGTAAAAAGACCACCATATATACATATATAAATCTAACGAGCACATTTCACGAGCAGCCAGCATTGTTTTGGATGTTCGGCAAGTTCTGTCGCAAAATATACATCATAAAAGCTGTCCAATCAGTTTGTGAACTTATACTTATGCCTTTTGTTTCGAATCTTTAGGTTCGGTGTTAAAAATGCCAGTGTGAACGCTAAGCGAACCAGGACTAAATGTATAATTTTCTTTTATTGGTCCGGACCAAGAGAACCGAACTGCAAGTGTGAACACACCCTTAGAGGACAGAGCGGGAATATTTTTCTTGAAAAGGTTTTGAGTGCCATCGTAGTACGTTTTGCGTTCCCTTGCAATACATTTACCATGGTTTTACTACAGTAACCGTATTATAGCTGTGGTATTTGTAGTAAAACCATAGTAACCACAAGAATAACCATGGTTAATCTATAGTAAAAAAAAAAGCATGGTTACTTTTTATTGTTACTACAGTATTACTATTGTAAAACCATAGTTTCTGGCAAAAAAAAAAAAAAAAAAAAAAAAAATCAAGACATGGAACTGTCATTGTTATTACTATAGGAAAGCCATGTTTACTACAATTATGTATAGTTAATACTAAGGTTTTTCTATAGTAAAACATTAACTACGATGGTTTCATTAGGAATATCATGGTTAAAATATGGCTACTGTAGTAAAACTATGGTACAAAAAAAAAAACAAAAAAAAAAAAAACAATTGCGAGGTCACGCAAAACTAAATAAAATAAAATAAATAAAATTGTATTGTATCGTGATGTGCTTGGTGATGCACAGTCTTAGTTACAGATATCAATAATCAGTATATGTGTCTTACTAGTTAAAATTCAATTTTTGGCATCAAGAAAGGGAAATTCTGAGGGTAATGACTTTTATTTTTGAAATCAAGAATTCACTTTTTTACTAGTGCAAACGTAATTACTGATATAGAAAAATTTGCATTTTCAATAGTAGTAATTCCATCGCTGACATCAAGAATTAGCATTTTAACCAGTAAAAATGTAATTATATGTATCTGTAAGTAATATCAATCCACCCATTAATTTGAACCTTATATATATATATATATATACATAATGTATCATTTGAATTTGTAATAATGTATAATGTGGCTTTAGTTGTGAATGAACAAACTTGCTTGTGTTGCCTCAGGTTCTGCCAGACCTGTACTTGGGTAATTTCAAAGGTAAGGATTTAAAATATTATTACCAACACACGACTTGTTAAAAGCTGCATATTTAGGAAAGATAATACATGTCTATTTATTCTCACAGATGCCAGAGACAGGGAGCAATTAGCGAGAAACAACATCACACACATCCTCTCCATCCATGACACTGCTGCCCCTATTCTACAGGTAGCTGAACATCCTACACCAATGCCTTGCACATCTACATAAATCAAATCACTATATTAAAGATATTAATCAGTCTAATTCAACATGTCAGCTGAATGACTGCACTTCTCATCAGTAGCTGAAAGATGAAGTGTGTCATTTTTGTGAGTCAACTGTCCATAAGCCATTTGGAGTTTGATCTCCCTTGGTTCAGGAAAACTGTTTGAAAGCAGTGATTCCTTTTGCAATGCTGTTTAGTGGCACAGAAATGACACACTTCACCTAAATAACATGAACTAAAGATGCTGTACAATTTTCCAGAGCAGGGGTTTTCAAACGTTTTGATGCCAGGGACCCCCAAATTTGATAATCCCCTAGCGAGGGACCCCCTGTGTGAGAAAAGTAGAAAAGATGAAAGTATAAAGACTTCTTGTTTACAAAATTAAATAATTACCTTATATATTGTCACTGTACTAAAGCCAAAATAAATAGTTAAAAAGGTATCTGGAAAATATTGACTTATTATTAAGTTGCCAGTGTATCTTTCTTATGCTGGAGTAATGTTAGATATATAAACCTGAAAAAAAAAAAAACGTTTTCAATTCAATTAAAAAAAAATACATATATAAGGGATATTCCACGGCTAACGATTTTAATGCACGGCGTGGAGGTGAAGAACCACCTGACGCAAAGCGGAGTACTTTCAAATCGTTTAACGCACACCTAGCCATGGATTATCACGCTTAAAACATGGTCACTTGCCGGCATTGATTATGTACAGTTGTCATTGATATTTAGAGTGCAACATTTGACTGGAAGAATAACAATAACGGTTAACTTTATTTACATGTTGTTAGATCTAGAGTTCCGCCCATTCTAAATCAGACACAGAGATAAATTTGTGCGATAATATCACAGTTTTTTGGAGACCAAACACTCTTTAAAAACTGTGAATTTAAAAACTCAATATAGAAATAACTATAACCACATAATGTAGATGGGATGGCACTCCTTAGACCATGTAAAATGTAATTCCTATTCTTTATCATTTTCACATTAATGAGGAAAAACCGGCGTTGCTGACTTGACAGTCATAAAAGTAGCACTTACTGTACATGATGAGGGGAAAACCATCCAAAATGCTCCAAACCTGGAGACTTTGACCTCTGAGACATCCATATGGTATCCATTAAGGCTGCACAATTTATTGAATTAATTAAATTGCGATGTGTCATGTTTATGTGTTTTGTTCTAGTTTTCATGTCTTTTATTTTCAAGTTTAGTTCCTGTTCCTGTCATGTCATGTGATTTCCTGTTCCCTCATGTGATCTTGTCATGTGTTTCCCCTGTTCATGTGTCTTGTTTTCATTGGTTCATTGTTTGATTACTTTGTTATTTGTCTTGTTTTTTCATTGGTTTAAGTTCATTTAGTCTTGTTTTCTTGTTTATAGTTTAGTCTTGTGATTGGTTGTCTTGTTTACCTGTTACCCATGTCCTTGTATTTAAGCCCTCATGTTTGCCATTGTCTAGTGTCAGGTATTGTGAATGTAACTTTGTTGTATCATGTCAAGTCTAGCCAAGTCAAGTTCATGTTTTATGTCAAGTCTAGTTTTAGTCAAAGTCAAGTTCATGTTTATGTTTAGTTCACATTTGTAGTCAGGGTTTTGGGATTCCACAATTGAAAAATAAACTGCATTTGGGTTCGTCACTTCATCATCATCATCTCCATCATTGTCTTTGCCAGCATCATTACACAATGTGGCCTTGCACGATTACTACACCGCAAAAGGCTGCGTGTTATGAAACCATTCAGTCTCCACTCAGAGCTTCAGTAAGCGATGTGTGATTGCGGGGCAAAAATTTTAGATGATGTTTATCATATTACAGTTTAAATCATCTTGCCTCCTCTTGCTGGACAACAGAAAAAAAATGTATAGGTCCCGGTTACATTCTCTTCCCCTCTGTGCAAAACAACAGAATGTTAAACCGTATATTCCTCACAAGCGCTTTAGTTGAGTAATACAAGGCTGATGAACACTGTTGACTTTCCTGTGTTTCCTGTAGCGCTTCACAGTTGATTTAAAGATGGCACTACTGTGATGTTTTGTGATGTGACAGTTAATCCCAGCTCTGAGACTATTTTCGTGTCCGGAGGTCGTTTGAACAGAAGCATAAAACTCTCGCAATGTCTCATTACGGAGGACAGTAGAGAATGCGCATTAATATAAAACTGTAATTAAAACTGACTGGAACTACCAGTTTTAACACATTTATTTTTGGTTCCCTTCCATGAGCTTTATCCATCCCTTATGAAAATTAACCATGGTTTTACAACATTAACCATAGTTGAACTATGATATTTGTAGTAAAACAATAACAACCTCACAATTTACCATAGTTTTACTACAGTAACCTTATTTGAACTATGGTATTTGTAGTAAAATCGATAGCAACCACAAAATATACCATGGTTTTACTACAGTAACCTTATTTGAACTATGGTATTTGTAGTAAAACTTTAATAACCACTAAATTTACTATGGTTTTACTGCAATAATATTTGAACTTTGGCATAGTATTTGTAGTAAAACCATAGCAACCACAAAATTTACAATGGTTTCACTACAGTAACCATATATGAACTATGGTATTTGAAATAAAACTTTTGTAACCACAAAACTTACCATGGTTTTACTGCAATAAACCATATTTGAATTTTGGTATAGTATTTGTAGTAAAACAATAGCAGCCACAAAATTTACCATGGTTTTACTTCAGTAACCTTATTTGAACTATAGTATTTGTAGTAAAACGATAGCAGTCTCAAAATTTACCATAGTTTTACTACAATAACCTTATTTGAACCATAGTATTTGTTGTAAACTGATAACAACCACACAGTTTACCATGGTTTTACTAAAGTAACCTTATTTAAACTATGGTATTTGTAAAAAAAAAACGTAGTAACCAACCACTAAATTTAGCATGGTTTTACTGCAGTAACTGTATTTGATTATACGATTATATTCATGGTTAAACCAGAGTAACAAAACAGGAAAACCAAAACTATGGTAATAAGAATTTAGAACCATGGTAAAATTGTGGTACATATGCCATGGTTTTTAAAACCATGCTTCTTACCACAAAAAGGGTTACTACAGTCATGGTTACTGCAGTTTTACTTTAGTACAACTTTGGGTGGGAACACCATGGTACAAATTAACCATGGTGTTACTAATAATATTATTACTGTGGTTTTACCATGAATATCATGGTTAAAATATGGCTGTTGTAGTAAAACCATGGAAAATTTTAATAAGGGATGGATAAAGCTATTCCGAGGGAACCTAAAATAATTGCGAGGGAACGCAAAACTTAATGGGCCTTATTCATGAAACAGGAGCAGAGCAAATTTATGTGTAAATTGTTAGTAAAACAAGTCTTGGGTAGAAATGCTTACAAATTTGTTCTGCTCATGTTTCATTAATAAGGCCCATTGTTAGGGAATGCAAAACTATTTCAGAAATAAAAAATTCCCTCCCTGTCCTCTAAGGGGCTCCATAATCTTGAGATGTGAATGGAACAATGCTTGTGAAATATGTGAAGATAATAATCATTGTGAAAAATTGTGGTCACTACTTGCGTATGTCGTTTGGTTATAAACATGAGTAATGACCCATTAAATCACTTTTGTGCTTGTCCTTACCTCATGTCCTTCATATTTAAGGTTTAACCATTTGTTTTCACAAACTTTTTCAATACTGTTGAGAATACCTAATACTGTAATCCTGACACACCAAATTTAGGAAGATGAAGTCCCTTAGAGCCCCATAGTGAAGTGAAATCTCAAATGAGATCTCATTTGTTTCTCCTAGACATCAATGAAATCAAATTGAGACTTTTGATGAAAATGAAGGGTGTAATTTCTAATGAGTCTATGAGTGTGTTAACATGCACACTAATATGCTAACAAAAAGAAGTGCATTACGTCTTATGCAATTTTCATGACCACGCTAATTCTAAGTGCAATGTTCGTGCCAGCATAGAGTACACATGGACGTGGGTGTATGCACACAAACTTTGGGTGCATTGTATGTTAATGGTGTTGCGTAAAGTGCAATTTGCTATTTTTCTGAGAAATAGTTCATTGTGATAAGACGTTTCAGACCATGTCTGTTTTTCAGCGCAAAGTCTAAATTCAGTGTAATGTTGGGCGTCTAGGAGTGGAAGAGAGGAGATGCAGGAGTGGAATCTTTAAACTGCAGTTGTTGGAGTACGACAAACACTGGAGTGGAACTTATACACTTTATTTTATACAGAGGGTATTTATACACTGAGAAACAAACGAGGGAATAGAAAGCAGGTGCAGCTGATGGAGTGATTAGGGCAGTGAATCCTGGGAAAATGGAGTCTGGGGGAAAACTTCAAAATAAGAGTCCTTGAAGAGAATGAGGGAGACAGACTGTGACATTTACCCCCCCCCCTTTAAAAGGGCAACTTTAAAGGACGGATGTGGAGGGTATGATGATGCAGAAGATGAAGGATCCAAGGATGATCAGGAGGCCTACGGGGCGGCCACAGGGCAGGGACTGGGTCAGGAGGCCTGGGAGGAGGCCACAGGGCAGGGACTGGGTCAGGAGGTGGCCACAGGACAAGGACTGGGTCAGGAGGCAGAACCGCTGGAGGAGGACACTCTGGGGAAGCTGGCGGAGCCACGGAAGATTCTGGGGTGGAGCCACGAAAGGCAGAGCCAAGGAAGGTGGAGTCTTGAAAGGCAGAGCCATGAGAGGCTCGAGGGGCAAAGCCGTAGAAGGCGGAGTCATGGGAGATGGATCCAGGGAAGGCGGAGCCATGGGAGGCTCAGGGCTGAGAGCCGTGGAATAGAGTACAGGCTGAGACTGGGTATCGACCTCCGCGGTCGTGAGCACGGGCAGAGACTGGGGAAGAGTCCTTTTCCTTCCCTTTCGGCCAGCAGGGAGCGTGGTTACGGGGACGGTCAAGGCTTCAGGCACTGGCTCGTTAACCGTGGCTGGCATGGGCACTGGCTCGTTAACCGTGGCAGTTACCATTGACTGTGGTAGGGCATCGACCACTGGAAACTGAAGAGGATGAGGCCCCCCCCCCAAAAAAAATTATTTTGGGAAATTAAATGGAGTTACCTTGGAGATAGGGGGGCATGAAATGCGCGGAGACAGGGGCCGTGGAAGGTTGGAGGATGTTCACTGTGGGAGAAAATTCAAAGTCCTCATCCTCCAAATCCACAGTGAATAAGCCGCAAAGCTGCAGAGCCACCTCTACGTAGTCGGAGATCGTCCAGTGAGGTCCCGACGGAGGCATTAGCTCCTTCAACGCACTACTCAGGCCAGCCCTGAAGAAACTCAGTGTGGTCATCAGTGCACCAAATTAACAAGATGGAGAAACTCACGTATGTGATCCTCAATTGGACGGTCTCCTTGTTCTAGGAGGATTGCTACTGCAGGCGGTAGATCCATTTGGTTGGGCTCAATGCTCGTGAGGGCATAGACAAGTGGAAGGAGGATTAGAGGGATCACTGGAGTAGAAGATGACGTCTGGAAGAGCAGGTAAGATTATCCGTATTTTTGTTAGGTCCGTATTCTTTGTTGTTGGTCAGTCCTTCTGTAACATTGGGTGTCTAGGAGTGGAAGAGAGGAGATGCAGGAGTGGAATCTTTAAATCCTTTAATTGCAATCGTTGGAGTAGGACAAACGCTGGAGTGGAAACAAACAAATGGCTCAACAATAGTAATCGCTGGAGTGGAACAAATGCTAACTCTTAATATCAAAAACTAAGCACAACATAACACTTCTTAAACTCAATGTAACACTTCAAGGACTGACAAAGACTTAACAAATCTAGAGGGTATTTATACACTGAGAAACAAACGAGGGAATAGAAGGCAGGTGCAGATGATGATGAACTGATAGGAGTGATTAGGGCAGTGAATCCTGGGAAATGGAGTCCGGGGGAAAACTTCAAAATAAGAGTCCTTGAAAAGAATGAGGGATACAGACTGTGACACTCAGTTCTTTGTGTTTTGGAGATTCCACCAACTGGTGGTAATAAAGTTTATGTCAAAACTCTGAAAGTATTCAACAAAAAAAAATGTTTTTTATGTGATTTGTGTTAAACTCAGCTAAACATACTATCAGTGGTGGCTGGTACACACATTTTCAGGTGGTGCCAGTGCGCACGTGGGAAAAGGTTTTGCGCACGTGTACGTTTTTTTGTTATGGAGGCAGATGGATTTATCAATAAATCCAAGTCCAGATGTAAATTGCGTTTTACACTAAATTCTCTTTTATTCTTTATATTATTTAATGCCAATATTAAACAAATTAAAATTGTACAAATATGTGTGTGTGTGTGTGTGTTTGAGACAGACATCTTATTTGTACAGGAATTTTGCCCATCTGTCCTTCTGAGTGGCAAACTTCTCAGTGACCCTATTATCACAGGTGTCCACTTGTGATCGAATCAACCAAGACACATGTTAATACCAGGTGTGAACTGGGCCATAGGCCCTTACAGCTTACCTCTGTAACCAACCGCTGTTGCTCTCCTGGTCCTAGTGTCCTCTGTTCTTTGTGGGCTGCTGCTGCAGAGATCCAGAAGGAGTGGAGTCCATGATGGTCAGGGAACACCATAGGAGGTCATCCTTGTGCTCATACACAGTGTTAGCAGCATGACTGTGGAAGTTCCATCTTGTTGTCGAAGTTCCGGGAAGACTGTGTGCCTTGGAAAACGGTAGCTGTCTGAAGGTGCTCGTCCAACACATTGTCTAGCGAGGCGACAAGGTCTACTAACCCCCTGAAAACACCAGGGTTGTCTGAAGATTCGGTCTCATCGTAGCCGCGCAAGTCTAGCTCAAATGCCCCGCAGAATTTCACACAGTCAATTATCTTTGATAAAATGTTCCTATTCTTATCCACCTTTTTATTGTGCTTTCTTACCCCGATTCTGTGGCCTTCGTCCAGTTGTGTAGCTGTGTTGACTCTGCCAGAGATTGCTAGCTTGACACTATTGTCCATATGTGCTCATGTAGACTCATGTTTCTTTGTCCTCCTCTCTGATAAATGTTTTAGGCCCCTTAATCCTACAACAGTCCATGTTCCATCTGTCTCCATCATTTTAAAAAGTAGACATGGAAAGCAAAATAAAGCATTTACATGACTACATCCAGCTAGCCAAGCCTTTCTGCTGTACCAAGTACGGGAGAAGCATCGTGTGTAAATTTAGCTCTTTTCGCTACCCTGTTGTTTGATGTTGATGTCAGGTTGATCTGGGCCAAGCTCTTTTACCCGTAGTTTCTCCACCAAAGTTCTCCTCTCAAATGGATTTTGCTGAAGAGATCTTATTGAATTTGGGGGCAGACTGGGCAGCTGAGATCCTGCTCCTGTGTCCGCGTTCATCATTGCTATAGTATTACAATCTATTGGCAGAGACTGTCAGTCGTCCAATGAGACGATGTCAAGAGTCCCGACCACCACCGTCTGCGCATGCTTGGGGCGCTTCTCTCAGCGCCCCTCAGGCCATAATATCGAGGCCGCTGATTGGCTAAATTTCTTTTGCACATGTGAATATCTTGTGTCAGCATTAGTTGGTACTGCTCCACCGAGGGGCACTGGAAAAAGTGCCCCAAGCATGCGCAGTCGGTGGTGGTCGGGACTCGACGTGAGAAGGGATGAAAAGGAAGCTAATTTTCCCCCACACAATGATTTATATTTTATATATTACACGTTATTATGCATTTTAAATGCACACCTACTTAAAATAAGTTTAAAAAAATTACTTTAAAAAAACTTTCCATCAGGTGGGGCAGTGCCCGAGATTTGCTTGTTTTCATATTGAAGTGATTTCTGTAGTCATACATGGATACATATCATAAATACGTGTTTGTTTGCCATTTAAACCTAACGAATCAGTTTTATTTTAACCAACTTTGCTTTGCGTGTCTCCCTCTCTGCGCGCCCGCTTCGCATGTGATAGAGGGAGTGAGAGTGTGCACTCTTTTGATGAAAACATAAAACAAGTAACTCTGAACACACACTTCAATGTTCACAATAAATAAGTCTGTAAATGTATGTTTGTATCATACCTCAGTTTCAGTGAACTTGTTTACATTCAGCTGATCTGTTCCCTGATGGATACTATTTGATATAGATACATATAACTTTCTAGAAACAGGAAAAATTCCCAACTTTAAATAAATAATTACATGTGTAGGACATTTGTATTGTAGGGATGTACATGCAGATTTCAGATATAAAATCTGTGATTGAATGACTATGTTTACTCCCTGAAATTAGATGATTTTCTATTAAGTCAAGAGGGATTTGGAATGTTTGGGCATAGCAATATGGCGGTGCAGTGGCTTCACTGTTATGACGTCATGAGCAATCCAGTTATATATATATATAAATATATATATATATATAAGTGGTTAAACTATATGTAAGTCATGGTTTATATTTCAATTATTATTATATTTTTATTTACAATTGTATTTAAGATATTATTTGTATTGGTATTTTTCCACCTGTTGTTGAGAGTGATTTAAAGGGAGAAAGTTGGAAAGGGTAAATGTTTGGATTCGTTATGATTTCTTTGACCACTTTGTTATTTTTATTATATTTTCGTTTTAAGTGCAATTTGAATTTTAAAATATTTTTGGTTTAATTTTTTCATGTTTCAATAAATCAGGGGTGTCCAAAGTCCCACCAGAGATTTTAGAAATAGAACAGAATTAGGAGAAATATGGAGAAATTATATGAAGTTCATATTCTGGACACTGAATGTTGCTATCACGTAAAGCCACTGGTGGAGTTCAACAGGAGTTTGAATGCTCCTTATTTCCAATGATGAAGCACCACGCAGAAAGAATGACTGTAGAGTGTAACGTTGGTGTCTGGAGTGGAAGAGAGGAGACACAGGAATAGAATCTTTCAATCTTTTAATTATAAACGCTGGAGTGGAACAACGATAAAGCTAAACATCACAAAATAACAAAACAAGGAAACACTTCATAAACACAACGTAACACTTCAAGGATTGACAAATGACTGAACAAAACTAGAGGGTATTTATACACAGAAAACTAATGAGGGAATCGAAGGCAGGTGAGGATGATGATGAACAGAAGGAAGTGATTAGGGCAGTGAATTCTGGGAAATGTAGTGCAGGGGAAAACTTCAAAATGATGGAGACATAGAGTTTATTGAACCCAAAACAGAGATGCGCAAACCAAGCATACTCTTCCAGAACATTCTCTGTAGCACTGGGAAGTATAATCAATTGGTTCGTTCTGATTTTTAGTTGAAAAATGATTCACGGGCTTCCCAGCACCATTTGAGTTAGGACACACTGTAGGAGAGAGCATTTAAAACACTTACACATCTGCGCCTGATGCGTGCGCTCAGCTTGCACATGAGTGTCTGTAAGATAAATTGAAGCGCAATAATTTTGAACAAATTAAAATCGTATTTGTAACGCAAGTAACAACAGAACAGAAGCTATAATTGAATAGCTATAAAGAGTAATTCCTTGAAAAATAAAGAGTAATTCATTACATCACTTCATAACAGGAAAACGTAATCTGATTATTGTGATGGGTCACACCCAACACTTATAGGAGCTCTATATGTGCTTTGTAGCGCCACTGAATGGACGTCAAAAAGATAAAAATGTGAATAAGTGAGTAGAATATTTAGTAGAAGACGCATCACTGTTCCATTATAAGTGTTCTTTGTGAGTGAAATACCCTATCCTTTATTCACATGTAGGGCCTACACAAGCATACCATAGAGCACAAATTAAGATTAAAACTTGTATAATATTAAGCGTACAATATAAATATTTTGCATATCGGCAGTCTAGTAGCTTCTAGCCCTTTTTTTAAATTATTACAGGAATGCAGCTCGCGGCACCGTATTGTTTTCTGCATTTGGCCCCCAACCGAAAAGGTTTGGACACCCCTGTAATAAATGAATAACATTTTTCAAAATTGACTGGTAGAAGTGAAGTGTGTGCCGATACAATCACTGTCAATACTAGCCATGATTTGTGTGTCAGTAGATGAAAAAAAATATTATTAAAACTTAGCGTAGGCACATTTTCCATGCGTATAAAAGGAGCATCTCACATTCAACAAGGACAGAGTTAATGCACAAAAGAACACAAGTCCATATTTTTATTCTTCTAATTCATTGCATACTGTCACTATCAACATCTAATGAATGTGCTGTCTTTGTTTATATCGCTGGTGCTTGAGGGAATGGACCATATAATAGGACGCAGATGCTGCAATAACCGGAGAAGAACCTCCGAATTAAATTGCACTTGACCCAGCCCATTAGCGCTTTGCATGCTGTTACGTCTGTGGACGTATTTTAAGTGTATTTTTTTATTTGTGATCATTAGTTTGTATCTTTTCGTTGGGGAGGTGTTACGTTATAAGACGTATTCAATGTGGTGTAACTTGAATCTGTTTTGGTTGTGAACATTTCGTTTTTCGTGTGTTTTTCCCCTGGCTTTTCTCCTCTCTCTCGTTCTCCGTCTCACTCTAATCACTACCAGGTGAGAGCACTAATGAGGAGTTCTCCTGATTGGTCTGGCTGTGAGCTGATAGAGGGTAAAAGCTGCTGGAAAGCTTCGTTCCCCTCTCCTGGCTCAGATGTTTTGTTATACTCTCTTGTGAATTTGTTGTATAACGCTTGAGATTGCATTCATGCCTATTGAGTGAACTGTTGTTAAAAGGTGTTAAAAGGTATTGTCCTAAGTCAAGTGTGCCTTGGACTGATTACGTTGGGAGCATTTGTAGGGAGCTGGTGCCATTTTGTTTCAATATCTGTTTTCTCTTGTTTTTGGGTAGAAAGGGAGTTAGCCCTCTCCTGAAGCCTTTTGCCTCTCTCATTTAATATGAAATAAATGCCTTATTTTGCTCTCCAAAAACTTTTATTTTTGAGTGCTGGGATGGAAAAGGGGAACCAAAACTTTCTTGTTACGGTTTTCCCAACGTAGACTGGGACGAATCATAACGGTGCACAATTTAGCCAAACCCACTTGACATTACAGTTTTTTTTTTTAATGTACAAAAATAGTAATAATGAGTGAGTACTTGCATCCAAACTTTAGACTAGTTGTGTAAATAAAGATAAGATTGAAATGAATGCTTACATTTTGCTTCAATATGGTTTTGCATGTGATTTTCTTGTTGCATAATAATAGATATTTCTGTCTTCTATCCATTTCTTTAGGAGATGACTTATCTTTGTATTGCTGCAGCAGATGCACCCTCGCAAAACCTGTAAGTAGAGGACATGCATATCTGAACATTTTTGCCAATAGCTATTATATCTCTCAGCCACTTGTAGGCAGCACGAGTCATTGTGCTGCATGAAGATGTACAGTAAATAAACTACAACTGTTTATGAGGAGTTCTTTACAAAGCCTGTACTCACACTGTACTCTCATTTTACATACAGACACATGCTTTTCCCTTTTGTCTTTTTTTCCCAGTCTTCATAACCCTTAAAGGGATGATTTGCCCAAAAATGAAAACTGTCATCATTCGCTAACACCGCAGATGTTGGGCAGAATGACAAACTTAGTCACCATTCACTTTGATTTGCATGGAAATAAGATGCATATCAATTTTATTGTTGGACGAACAATCCCTTTTAATCTATGAATATTGTGATTTCAAGCCATAATGGGCACACAAACTAGTTACACCCTTATGCATGCATGCATTTACACATGAAGTGCACATACTCGCATACGCACACTTCCTCTTGTGGGCCTGTTAGTTCAGGAAGGAAGTTATGAGCTGGGTTCTGCAGTGATGCCTCGGTCTCACTACGCCTTTATTTATATCCCTCCTTTACCATCAGCCCTCGTGTCACCCCTGTGAACCTGTGAAACCCGGCCATGCGTAAAGTGAAACTGACCCTCTTTAACCAAACAGGACTGACCCAGCCCTGGCTCATCCTGGTCCTGTCAACAGGATGGATGTTCTGGAGGAAACGCCACCTTACCTGACATGTCGTTTCTTCTTTGCATGCAAAATAAAAACCACATTTCAGATTTCTGGATTTCTTAACAGCCTTTATCTGGGCTGCGACAAACAAAAAATGTTATGAGACAAGCAGTATCAAAACGGGACTGATTTGGACAAGGATCAATAAGAGAAACCCAAAAGTTTATTTTCTGCAACAATTTGGTGTTTTGAATTTAAACCAAGAAATTTGGATCTTTAGGGTGGGCAAGTGGTTGTCTATCCATTGGACATCCAAAAATGTAACATTTTGTGTAATGTGCAAAGAGTAGTGTGTGGTCATTTTCACAAATTTGTGTATACAGCATTTGATTATGCTCAAAATTATTTAGCAGTTTTACGCATTTTAATTTCATAACTTTCCATCAAATCGTATCGATTAATCTTTAACAAAATGAAATAAACGAATGATTGTACTTTTTATTAATTTCATTTTGTTAAATTAAATTACACAATTCAGTTTGATGACATTTTGTTATGAAACTGTGTGGCGGTGCTGAGAATCACACATTTGCACAATTACCAACACTTGTCTTTAATTATCTTGGAGCCCGTTGAAACTAGATGAGTTTGGAGTGTTTGCGGTGTGGGGGCGATTGTTGGATTGAAGGCAGTGGAAGCATGTGAGAATGTCTGGAATATGCATTGCCTTTGCACATTAGAGGCTGATTTCGCTGATCGATTGAGGTGTTTGATTGATCACGTAGCAACGCAAAGACGAGCAGGTGATTGGAGTCTCCACTCGAAGAGCCGACAGCCAAGACTTTCGAATTTCGAGGATGTGTGTAGTGCAGAGGATCTAGCTATCTGTTCTACGTTCCCTTTGGGATTTCCAACCTGTCCTCTGGATGTTTCACTGTCCCCCCCCCCCCCCCGTGATGTGCCTGCAAATGAACTTTGTTCCACTCAACTCCTTCAAGCACCATGCGTGCATTTACACACATGCACACCTACACACACACTGCACTTGGACGTATGTTTGTTAAAGTGTTAAAGTGTTTTGGTTTATGTGGAATTCCCATGCTGTGGTTTATTTCTTGTCTTAAGTGTAGAAATACATTGTCTTACAACTTTTGTGGTGGTTTTAGTTTACGTTAAAGCCTGTTGTTTCACTGTTTAATGGTTTATTCTAACCTAGAGACTATATATTTTGACAGGGTTAAACCTGTCTGGCACCTTTTTTTTTAAATTTTTTTTTTTTATGCAGTTTAATTTAATTGAAAAATTTATTTAAATTGTAGTTTGGGTGCACCACCGTTACAACTGAAATTCGTTAATCTTAAAAATAGGATAATGTATTTTTTGTGTGACCTAGAAATAGTGCAAAATCTTAAACGTTACTTTTTTATACATTTTTATTAATTAATTTTTACATCCATTTCTTTTTCCAAATTGTAAAACTTTTTGTCAAACACAAAAATCCCAGATATTTAGTGTGGTCTTTTGGTCCCCACTGTATGTACACTGTCGGCCAAAAGTTTGGAATAATGTACAAATTTTGCTGTTTCGGAAGGAAATTGGTACTTTAATTCACCAAAGTGGCATTCAACTGATCACAATGTATAGTCAGGACATTACTGATGTAAAAAACAGCACCATCACTATTTGAAAAAGTCATTTTTGATCAAATCTAGACAGATCCTATTTCCAGCAGCCATCACTCCAACACCTTATCCTTGAGTAATCATGCTAAATTGTTAATTTGATACTAGAAAATCACTTGCCATTATATCAAACACAGTTGAAAGCTATTTGGTTAATTAAATGAAGCTTAACATTGTCTTTGTGTTTGTTTTTGAGTTGCAACAGTATGCAATAGACTGGCTTGTCTTAAGGTCAATATTAGGTCAAAAATGGCAAAAAAGAAACAGCTTTCTCTAGAAACTCGTTAGTCAATCATTGTTTTGAGGAATGAAGGCTATACAATGCTTGAAATTGCCAAAAAAACTGAAGATTTCATACAAAGGTGTACACTGCAGTCTTCAAAGACAAAGGACAACTGGCTCTAACAAGGACAGAAAGAGATGTGGAAGGCCAGATGTACAACTAAACAAGAGGATAAGTACATCAGAGTCTCTAGTTTGAGAAATAGATGCTCACATGTCGTCAGCTGACAGCTTCATTGAATTCTACCTGCTCAACACCAGTTTCATGTACAACAGTAAAGAGAAGACTCAGGGGTGCAGGCCTTATGGGAAGAATTGCAAAAAACAAGCCACTTTTGAAATACAAAATCAAAAAGAAAAGGTTAGAGTGGGCAAAGAAACACAGACATTGGACAACAGATAATTGGAAAAGAGTGTTATGGATCTTAACCCCATTGAACTTTTGTGGGATCAGCTAGACTGTAAGGTGCGTGAGAAGTGCCCAACAAGACAGCCACATCTATGGCAAGTACTACAGGAAGTGTGGGGTGAAATGTCACTTGAGTATCTGGACAAACTGACAGCTGGAATGGCAAGGATCTGCAGAGCTGTCATTGCTGCATGTGAAGGATTTTTTGATGAGAACACTTTGAAGTAGTTTAAGAAGTTCTGATCATTTGTACAAAATTGTAATTGTATTTTTTTACGTTATTAATGCTGACTATACATTGTGATCAGGCGAATGCCACTTTGGTAAATAAAAGTACCAATTTCCATACCTTCCAGTACCTTTCCATAAGAGCAAAATCTGTAGATAATTCCAAACTTTTGGCCGCCATTGTATTCTCACAGAGACAAGTGACCGGAGAAGAACCTCCAAATTAAATTGTACTTGACCCAGTCTGGTAGTGCACATACTTGCACGAAAATACCAAAACTTCATGGCCATGCCCATTGACCCTGGCTTGGTTCCATCTGGACTGCAAGACACCATGACATCAGTTGCCCCATGTCACAGTTTTTACACTTCAAGTGATCAGCGTGACAAAACAATAGAGCTGTGTACAGCGCAAGCGCTCGGGCATAGATCGTGCTGAACTTTCAGCACTGTATCCTAAAATATTTTTCATTTACACCCTTTCGTGCTCCGCACGCGTTGCTAGACATGTGGTGCCATGCCAGAGTTGCAGACGCAGTTATTTTAAGGACAGTAGACTGGAGCAGAGAAATACAGTGAGCAGCAATAGAGATGGAAACCGCACTGTAGAAAACGAGAATGAAGCAAAGTGAATTCAACTTCTTGTGTCTGAAATGAATCCGACCGTTCAGATTTGTGACAGGACAACGTGCTTCCAGAGCGCCTTTAAATTATAACGTTTTTTTCCCGTCTAAAATTAACTTTATTAATCAGCATGTTTCGAGCCTTTCGCTAACCGATTGCTTTTGTGAAAATTAATCAAAAATGTCATCATGACTGGCATAGATGTCAAGGAAAAACAACCAAAAATGTGATATTACTAGTAGCATAGTGGAGTTCTCATGAGAACGTTTCCATTATTTGTTAGTCTGACCACTTATGTGCCTACTTAACTTTAGCTAACAGCATTTATAACCTTCACTATTGTGTACATTTGTTTGTTGTTGGTAAATTTTCACTTGAAGGAAAATATAAAATGGTCCATTCAGACTTTTACATTTTCAGAATGTTCTTTCGGGGGATACCGCTGAACCCCCATACAGTATCTTTCCTTTGTCTTAAGGCCTCATATGCCCATTGGGTATCTAAAAATACGGGACTGTTGTCATTCAGCTTCAAAATGAACAGTTGATTTTATCTTTTAATATTCATATCAAAGTGCACTCGATTGATGAACTCCATTTAAATATTTTTCATTTTTGGTTGAAGATCCCCCAAACTCCACTACTTTGGTTTTGTCTCTGGGGCCCAGTGTTTTAATCCTTGCCTAGTTTTGAAGAGACTGTTTAAAAAAAAAATTTTTTTCTTTTACAATGAACCATTGCTGCCAACTTGGGAATTTATAACAGGCTAACTATTTCAAAAAATCAGCATTCCTTATGTCATTTCATAGCTATATTGACTACTGACACCATGAAAGTTATTGTCCGGACCTTTGCTGGAAAGGAAATCTAGAGACCGGACCTCTAGGAACTTTAATTGAATGCCCCTGGCTAAAAGCATAGTGCTGCACTGAGAGCTAATGCACTTAAACTAGGGCCCTTGATGTCAGAACATACACAGGCATTTGATAAGCCAATATGATGAATCGATTCATCAAATTGAATCGATCAATCTTTAACAAAATGAATTTTGTGAAAAATTTAAGTACCCAGTGCAATTTGATGGAATTTTGTTATGAAACCTAAATGCGTTAATCTTAAAAATATGATAAAATATTGTAAAATATGTACACAAAAATCCCAAATGTTCAGTGTGTTCTTTTGAGCCCCACTGTATGTATTCTCACAGACAAAAGTCATGAGGTTAGTAAGTTTTACAAGAAAATTTTACAAAATGTCCTCCAAACCTCTCTGCAGCAATGCCAAGAGTAGTAGGGCACGTTGTGAAGACCTTTGACACCCCTGTCTGGGATGCCTTGAACAAGTAACAGGGTTTCCACAGTCATGGAAAACCTGGATATATCAGGGAATTTTATAATTGTGATATTCTGGCCTGGATAAGTTATGGAAATGTCTCTAGTGAAGGTTTTTTTTCTTGTTTTTGCTGCTCTAAAATATTTTATCAGCTAGATATTGCTCTTTGTGAGTGCTTTTGTAGGGGGAAAACTTGACATCAGTCTGCTTGTTGAGAAACTTATTGGAGACGTGTACACTCAAAAGTATATATGTTTAAATTGATTAATTACAAAGAGTGGTACCTGACATACAAAAAGAAATCCCACCAATCTCCATTAAATGAATTTTGAACATTCCTTAACTAGTAATCATCACTGACTGGAAACATCTTGAAAATTAATTGGTCAAAATGTTGAGGAAACATGAAGTACAGTAATTAAGGGTGCTTTCACACTAGCATTTTTGGGTTCGTTTGACATCAAAGTTTGGTTCCTTTGGTTGATGTGAACCAGAGCCAGTACTAGGATAGGATCTTTGGTGGGGCACTTATATGTTGGGGGGGGAGGGGGGCCAACGTTGATCATTTTGCCGTCAGTCTGGGGGCAAGAGTACCCCTTGATCGTTCCACTGTCAGTCAGGGTCGGGGCATCAGAAGTTTCTGATAGGGCTCATGGCAAATCTAGGGGGCATTGCCCTAGAAGTCTGCACAGGACTCCGAAACCCCGAACCCAACCTGTATCTGAGACGATAATGCCCAACCCTACCCGGCCAGAATGGTACCCTCATATTTTAAGACCGAACCCGAAAACGTTGAAGAAACAGCAAGACGTGGTGCAGCAGTTAAACACGTCTGTCCAGCATGTGTTTACATAGGACAACAATGGAAAAACAAAGAAGACGTGTGCAAAAACACGGCCCCTAACTCTTCCATTTGCCCATGAGTGAGAGCACGTTTGTGAGTTAGGTAGACCTGTTTTTTTTTTTCATTTAATACAAACTCGAACCCCACCCAAAGTCATACTTGAAAATCTGACCTGAACGTGGCCCGAAACCCCATGGTTTCTACCTCTACAATGCCTGGCCATGTTGTGAACGCTGTTTTCTGTGCCAGAGTCCATTTAAAAAGGCGATCTGGAGTACGGTTCATGCAAACTCCGGCACATTTCGCTGCTGATTTGAACGCAGTCGTTTTAAACCACGGAAGTGAAACTCTTTTGATGATGTATAATTTGCATCTTTGCATTTTCCCCATCACAAACATTATGGTAGATTCATTTCTCACACATTCTTGAAACCCATACTTGAATAAATGGCCCTCTGAGAGCAGCTCACATTCTTCACATCTCTTGCAGGCTCGCAACAGACAAACGCTGACATTCTTCCTCACATCTTTGCACATTAAGTGCATTACCAGCAAACAAACGCAATTGCCGCTCACTGCATGTAAAGTTTTGATAGAAAATCCAAAGAGACGATAGTTTGGAGACAATACTGTGTGGGCATGAGGTGAGATGAGAAATCGTGATTTATTATTAAATTATAATTTATGCAAAGGCATTTTTTTTCCTTAATTTTTTTAATGTAAAATGTGTGAATAAGGAAAAGCATTTTTCCAAAATGGCATTTAAAATCTCAATCACAACATCTTTCAAAAAATAATGATTTTTAAATGTTTACAACTGATCCCCCTCAGTCTCATATACTTGCATCCTTGGCTGAGGGGTTTCAGTGGAGGTTTAGGCCATTGAATTTGTATAGTTCTTTTAAGTTTGTGTTAGATTGTCTATGTAATCCCTGCTGAAAAGACCATGTTTTGGTAGCTGGTGTTCTGGTGTGCCTGCCAGATATCCAAACGAGCTTAACCAGCAAGACATCCTTTGTCAAAAAGCTTCACCAGAAAGACTATGGGCCCTATTTTAAAGGCAATAGTGTTAAGTGCAGCAGTATGCCATAAGTCAAAAGTGCAAAGTCAGTGGGCATGGCCATAAAGTTTTGGTATTTTCGTGCAGGTATGCGCAAAGTCTAGACTCAAGTGGGTTTGGCGAAATTGCCCGCGCAATGCGCAAATGGGCTGGGTATAGTGCAGTTTAATTCTTGAGTTTTTCTACGGTTATTGCACTGTCTGCGTCCTATATATAGTTAATTTCCTCAAGCACCAGCGATATAAACAAAGACAGCACATTAATAAGAAGCTGTGCTCTTTGCACCATCTTATTAACATATAATACACCCACAGTTTGTGCGCATAAACCCACAGTAGCACAAAAACTCCCACCCAAGGCCACTTGCGCTTTGCGCTGGCATGAAAATTGCGATTAGAATTAGCACTCTCACGAAAATGGGATAAGTCGTTGCGCATAGCGCTGTGCTTTATGCACTCACGAAAACAGAGCCCTAAGCTGGTTGGTCAGCATTGTTAGCTGCATGGCTATACTAGTACACTTGCCCCAAATCAGTGCATTGAAACTGATTCTGGTGCAAACTGGTCTTTTCAGAAGTGAAGAAGGATACTAACTTTAACCTGGATGGTTCGGCCAGCTGCTGTTTGCTATGATAGTCATGCTGAGCTTTCTATGGACATGACAACAATCACTAAGAATACAAAGCCATACAGCACATACCACAAGTGCCATGAGTGTGTTCACAAGGTCACTCCGATCATTTAAGTGTTTGTCCACAACATTGGTAGACACTTGTTAGAAAGGTTGTGTGAAATGTCTATTGGATAGACTTTTGTTCTGTCAAGTAATTGCAGTTGAATGTGTCCCACATCTGATTTTTCCCTCTCATGTGTCACAGATCTGTTTTTTGAAGACTGTGTGAACAGGAAAAGATAAATGGAATCTGACTGGCCACTATTATATGTGGAAGTATATCAGATACACTTGTGAGTTCTATGTGAACAGTCAGTTACCCTTGGCATAATCCATAAACTAATTTATGCATTGCACTTTATGATATATTACACAGAAAGGTGCAAAGTATTTGTTTGAAATGATTTGTTTATTGTTACTCAATAGAAAGTTACGATTAAGTGAAAATGTTAATGAAAATACATACATTTAAGACTGGAAGTGCAACGTTCCTCTAATTTTAAATAGTAATAAAATTAGAGCTGTCAATCGATTACATTTTTTTAATGGAATTTAATGCCTGCTATGCCAATTAATTAATCGCAATTAATCACAAATGATCAATATTTGCAGAGAAAGGCACCCAAATTAAAATAGTAAAATTCAGATAATTAAAATACATTACATTATTGTGGCAGATGGGTAAGCACTGATAAGACAAAAAGTGGCTTTAGAAGGCAATATACAGTATTTCATATCATTGAACATAAGTCTATCATTGGCCTAAAGTCCAGAGAAATTCATTTTGCAGTTTAATTCTTCAGTTTGTCCAAGGTAGACTTATTCCAAGTACACATGCATCAGTTGGGCGTTTTTAAAGCGTCTAACTCTGGTTGCGTCGTGTCATAAACACAGCGTTGTATGATGCTGTCATTTTAAACGTAGTTTGAAACCTAGAAAAAAACACTTGCATTTAAAATTGCTCTCCATCCAGCTGTGTTTGAACGCAAGAATGTGTCCTCATCTTGTGCAGTCTGCTGTCAGTAAGTGTGGTTTGTTGCCTGTACAGCTGGAGTTGCGCTTTCTGCCTTCTGCTGACTAAGATTCGAAGAATTATGGATGCTGTTCTTTATTTTCAAAATTAAATATATTGAACAATAATATCACATTTTAAAGGGGATTTATGCATTTAATTGGCTATTTTTATTTCTTATTTATTTTTATATCATAACGTACATCAGCCTGCTAATGGCCCGACAGAAAACGTCCCATTGACTAATACGACCCTGCCCTACAATATAGTCCCGATACGAGAATACTGAGTAGTATCTGTGCAAGTCAGTTTTGGACCGTCACCTGTTTCAGTGTCTGATGAGAACAGCATCACAAAAAAAAATTACATTTGAGAAGAAAATTGGAATTGGATAATCAGATGTGTGACAGTGTATTGTCATAGTCTGACAGAAGACCTCTAAAATGTAGGTTATATAAAACTGGATCCCAAAAAATATTCGGACACTTTCACTGGCAGCCAAAAGTTTGGAATAATGTACAGATATTGCTCTTATGGAAAGAAATTGGTACTTTTATTCACCAAAGCATTCAGCTGATCACAATGTATAGTCAGGACATTCATAATGTGAAAAATTACTATCACAATTTGAAATAAATGTAATAAACCACTTCAAAGAGTTCTAATCAAAAGTCCTTCATGTGCAGCAATGACAGCTTTGCAGATCCTTGGCATTCTAGCTGTCAGTTTGTCCAGATATTCAGGTGACATTTCACCCCACACTTCCTGTAGCACTTGCCATAGATGTGACTGTCTTGTCGGGCAATTCTCACGCACCTTACAGTCTAGCTGATTCCACTAAAGTTCAATGTGGTTAAGATCCATAACACTTTTCTAATTATCTGTTGTTCAGTGTCTGTGTTTCTTTGCCCACTCTAACCTTTTCTTTTCAGTGTCTTTTTCTTTGCAATTCTTCCCATAAGGCCTGCACCCCTGAGTCTTCTCTTTACTGTTGTACCTGAAACTGGTGTTGAGCAGGTAGAATTCAATGAAGCTGTCAGCTGACGACATGACGTGAGCGTCTATTTCTCAAACTAGAGACTCTGATGTACTTATCCTCTTGTTTAGTTGTACATCTGGCCTTCCACATCTCTTTCTGTCCTTGTTAGAGCCAGTTGTCCTTTGTCTTTGAAGACTGTAGTGTACACCTTTGTATGAAATCTTCAGTTTTTTGGTAATTTCAAGCATTGCATAGCCTTCATTCCTCAAAAAAAAAAATAAAAAAAAATAATGATTTCTCAATTTCTGGAGAAAGTGGTTTAATTTTTGCCATTTTATTTGTATTTATTTTTACCTAATATTGACCTTAAGACATGCCAGTCTATTTCATACTGTGGCAACTCAAACAAATACAAAGACAATGTTAAGCTTCATTTAACAAACCAAATAGCTTTCAACAGTTTTTTGATATAATGACAAGTGATTTTCTAGTACCAAATTAGCAATTTAGCATGATTGCTCAAGGATAAGGTGTTGGAGTGATGGCTGCTGGAAATAGGGTCTGTCTAGATTTGATCAAAAATGACTTTTTTCAAATAGTGATGGAGCTGTTTTTTACATCAGTAATGTCCTGACTATACTTTGTGATCAGTTGAATGCCACTTTGGTGAATTAAAGTACCAATTTCCTTCTGAAACAGCAAAATCTGTACATTATTCCAAACTTTTGGCCGCCAGTGTAAGTTACACTTAAGGAATACTTTTTGGGTCCACTGTATTTATCAATACCTATTATAGTAAACTGTACCCTTACAAAAAATAACTACAGTATAAGTGTGGTAATTCGGACACAGTATTACTGCAGTATCAGACAGTATTTAGCAGAGACCGAGCACTTCTATTTAAATAAATAGGAGAAACTGGAAGGCCAGTGATGTTGAAAAGGAAGTCCCGCCTCCAGTAAAAGAGCCAATCAGCTTTTGAATTGAGAGATCACTTGTCAATCAGTGAATGTCATTAGCCGAATCTGCCTGAAAAATAGCATTTTTCAGTGTGATCCGAGCAAAAGCACAATTAATGATACCACTGTTGTTAGATTATACTGCCGATTTTATATTGTCTTGATCGTAATATTGACCAACCGTCTTGGAGATTTCAGTCTTTCCCCATTGAAGTAGATAGGAGCTGAACTTTCAAAGATGGTCACCAAGTGGACTGACTTTCCTTGAAAAAAGGACTTTGAAAACCGCAGTAATAAAATTACCGTACTTGTACTACAGTTATTTTTTGTAAGGCTATCACTGTATTTTAATATGCCACTGATTCAATCTAGTATCTTGCAATGCAGCATCCCTCACAGTTCATATCTGTCATGTCTGTTCATGTTTCCGTTCACAGGATACAACATTTTAAAGAAAGTATTAGATTCATGCATGAATCACGGCTGAAAGGAGAGGGCTGTCTAGTTCACTGGTAAGTCAGGGGTTTGTACAGTATGTCATTCAGATATTTAAAAATATATTTTACATTGGTCAGTTAAAACTTAAGAATAATGTTAGTTAGATCTGCCACCTGCACCATGCAGTTTGATATGTTTGCATGAACAAAAATGTGGACCATACCTTTAGAGGAACCTAAATGTGCCTCCAGCCAAGATACCAGTCCTAATCAAGCCCAGTGTGACAATGTGAACAGCCGATTACTAGGTGTCAAAGGGGGCTATTTTTGAACTTCCCAAAACAGCAGTAGACACCAGACTCTGTTTGATATGAGAAAATTATAAGGCATGTGGCTTGACAATTTCATACCGAAAACACATAATGAGGTGAATAGTATGTCTTTGACTACATTTTAAAACCTTTTATGCAGTAATGTATGTGCTACAGTAATAATTTGAATGCATTTGGTGAAACAAAGGGAACTAGATGTGATCTTCACCAGTGTAAAAGTCCCCGCCACAATGCTAAGGTGTTGTGTGTGGTTGCTAGAAGAGGACGATTGATAGTGGATTTTGCAGATACCATTAACTTAAGGTATTGGAAGAAAGACGTGTAATCGGCCAATAGTTTTTAAAAATCGATATATTGAATTTTCGTCTTTCCTTACTGTGTCAGGCCGGCCCAGACATCGAGCAACAAGAGTCCAAATTGAATGAAGTCCCACATGCAGTTTATTGTGAAAACAAAATTTTCAAGATTATCAAGATTTATTGATATGCATATTTTGGACTCATTTACATGAATGTTTTGTGTAGTTCAGAATATTTAATCTTGTTTTGTCCAGTCTTGCTGGCGTGTCGCGTAGCGTGACTCTGGTGGTGGCATACGTCATGACTGTGACTGGTCTGGGGTGGCAGGAGGCTTTGGCAGCAGTGAAGGTGGCCAGACCCTGTGCTTCACCCAATGAGGGCTTCCAAAACCAGCTGCAGGAGTTTGAGACCACCCAACTACAGCAGGTGATGATGCCTCAAACATTTTAGCACTTAAATAGTATCCTCGGTTAGCAGTTTGCACCAGTTTTTCAAACGTCCTTGTTCTGGAAGTATTTTTCCCATTATTTCTCAATTTTTTTCCAATGTTTTTCATAAAAAAACATTCATAAAACAGTTATAAGCCAGATATTCAATTGTAATTATAAGCCATTGTAATGACGTAAATTACAAACTTCGATTTGATGCAAAAACTTATTTGAAAATCTGAAGAAAAGACAAAGGTGCAAGACTGTGTACTTAACAACATTCATTAGAACCTACTAAGTAGTGGGAATTGGGCATTCCAAAAGGGGATAAAAAAGAAAAAAGACCGGTCAAGACCACAACTGTGGGGATATCACTAAATTGCCTGTGCGTTGTCGATTTATTTGTCATCATCATTACTGTGATTGGATGTAAAACTTCCTGCTTCAAATTCAAGCAATAACTTGACTCATTTTTGAGTGATTCTTGACTCATAATATGACTAATTTGACATTTTTGTTACTGTTAACGGCTGTCACCCAACCCCTCACACGCACTCCTAGAAAGTGAATGCATGAAACAGGAGAAGAAACTGTCTGTCTGAGAGATGTCAGACAAATCTTCTGTAATACAATTTGGCTACCTAAACCAGTGTTTCCCAACCACTGTGCCCACTAGTGTGCCGTGAAAGATTGTCAGGTGTGCCATAGAAAATTATCAAATTTCTCAAAAGTATTTTAGTGAAGGCATAGAGACAGTAGAAGAGTTTTAAAGTTTCCAGTTCCGTTACAAAGTATTTTATGCAACCAGTTTAAATATTTTGTCCATCATAACATTATTGTTCTAACAAAATCTAGTCCGCTGTCAAACTCAGCTCCTCACATGCCCACAAAATGATGCTTCATCATCACACTTGTAGTAAAAACATTCAGTCAGTGAACCGAATGAATAGAATACAACAGGTGTATTGTTTTACTCAAAGACTAAAAGCTGTTTATTTGTGCACAGCATAGAGTTAACAGATGTTATGAACCGATTTGGCTTAGTTTTCACGTTTTTCTCATGAAACATTAAAAGAATATGAGAAACTGTTACATACGATTACTTAAAGCAAATTCTCCTGTTTTAAACGAGCATAAAAACACTGTGATACGATGTGTAGTTTCTGAGGTACTGTAATCTTCACAGAGGGCGTTTGACATCTGAACCGGTGAATGGAGGCTGGGCGGCTGCTCCCGGGTCCTAGTGCCTGCCGGATTCGACCTCTGTCAGTGCGACTTTTTTTTCCTCTATCAACAACGCGATTTTGACCCGGTGCGACTTGTAGTCATGTGCAACTTTATGTCTGTAAAATACAGTAAATAAATAAATTATTTGCTGTGCCATTGCAAGAATTAATTTGCAGGAACAAATCTTCAAATTGGAAAAGACATTAAATTTGTTGGTTTTTCATTATCCAATTAGCACTCTTGGCATCTGTGACCTCATTATACAGCATACCTATGTTACTTGCATTTTGCATAGCCGAATTTCAAACATTATGAGTTCACGATACTAAGACAGAAAACATGGACTAGTTCTTGAAAAGGAAAACTATCGATGATGATTTTGTGGGATAGTGGTGTGCCATGGGATTTTTATAATCGTAAAAAGTGTGCTGTGGCAGAAAAAAGGTTGGGAAACACTGACCTAAACCACAAAGAGTTCATCTGCAAAAAAGCATCCAAAAGAAAACACAGCAGTATGTAAATTCTGCAACGTAATGCTTACCGAGACGGCTGGGACCATGTCAAACTTTTATCGGCACTTATAGAGGAAGCATAAAGAAAGGTAAGCTAAGTGTAAGTGATGCTAGCAAAGCTAGATAGCTAACATTAGCAATCGGCCTCTTGCTGCATTCCATTTAACTCAGAAGTCGTATTTTCCAACTTCCTACTTCCCACTTGAAGTCGTAATTACAACTTTAAAAAGTCGTACGGAAATTTTTAAACTCCGATTTTGCAGAGATGCAGGTGCGTGACGTCACTCAATTTTGTCGCCACCCAAGATGATGTACAAAATAAATGATAAACATTCACTGTTATTAAATAATAGCGCTAAATTAGTCAAAGTTCCTGCATTACATGATATTACAGTTTGTTTAACAAACATTAGCAGAGTAGCAGGTGTTCAAAACATGGTAAATTATACTGCCTTTTGATAATCGTACACCTGTAGCACAAATGCTAGCGTTGCAGATTGTTTATGAATTGGGTTGTTAGGAGACATCTCTGGTGACAGTCAAACACCTGCTAAGATAACGGGAGCGTTGCAGTTTTGTATCCTTTAAGGCCATCTTCCAAGCATTTGGCATTGGAATCCCTTTAGTCGGAGATCGGAGATATCAAGTGGAATATCCCACATCCGATTTGAATGGAACACATCATCTGTACCTAAACTCATCTTCACCCCTCACCCAAAGAGATTTAGCGAGTATTAGCTATACATATTAGCTACCTATGTATTTACTGTTTTTTAGGGCACTAGATTCAGTTGCTTGCCAGCTATTTGCCACCTAACGAGGTGCGCAAGCGCTACCTAATTTAGTTAACATATATTGAGGGATGTAGCTAATGCAGTATACTGAAATATCTTGCTTACATAAGTATTCAGCCCCTGTGCTGTGGAAGCTGCCAGGTTACACTGATGAAAGGAATTGCCTTAAGGAGGACACAATTACTTTACCACTGGCATCCACCTGTGAATAATTAAAGTGGCAATCACATTTTCTGGATAAAAAAACCCATTGTTGAAGGATCATTGGTCAGGCTGTGAAACTTTAGGAAAATGGAGACCAAAGAGCATTCCACATAAGTTAGAGATAAAGTAATAAAAATGCATAGATTAGGGAAAGGGTACAAAATAATATCCAAATGTTTGGATATCCCAGTGAGCACAGATGGATCAATAATCAGGAAGTGGAAGCTGCACCACCCAGGCACTGCCAAGAAAAGGCCATCCCTCAAAACTCAGCGCTCTAACAAAAAGGAAACTTGTGAGAGAAGCCACAGAGAGGCCAACAATCACTTTGAAGGAACTACAGAGATCAGTGGCTGGGAGTGGTGTAATGGTGCACTAGTCAACCATATCAAGACCACTGCATAACGCTGGCCTGTATGGGAGGGTGGCAAGAAAGAAGCCGTTACTCAAAAAGTACCATCTGAAAGCACGTCTGGAGTTTGCCAGAAAGCATGTGAGTGACCCAGCTGTGATGTGTCAGAAGGTTTTGTGGTCAGATGAGACCAAGATAGAGCTTTTTGGACAAAACTCAAAGCGCTATGTGTGGCGCAAACCTTACACTTCCAATGCCTCAAGACACATCATTCCTACAGTGAAGTATGGTGGTGGCAGCATCATGTTGTGGGTATGCTTCTCATCAGCAGGGACTGGGCATCTTGTTAGAATTGAAGGAAGAATGGATGGAGCAAAATATAGGGAAATATTGCAAGAGAACCTGCTTCAGTCTGTTAAAAAAACTGAAGCTTGGGAGGAAATTCACCATTCAGCATGACAGTGATGCCAAGCACAAGGCCAAAGCAACATTGGAGTGGCTCAAGAACAAAAAGATAAATGTCCTACAGTGGCCCAGTCAAAGTCCTGATCTCAATCCTATTGAGAATCTGTGGCACTATTTGAAAAGTGCATTCCACAAGCGTCACTCAACCAACCTGAACAACCTGGAGCAAATCTGCCGAGAAGAATGGGCCAAAATCACTTAGTCATTGTGTGCAAAGCTGGTATATATGTACCCCAAAAGACTTAAAGCAGTTATTGCAGGAAACGGTGGCTTGACCAAATATTAATGTGTGGGGGTTGAATACTTGCAAGCAAGATATTTAAGTTTTTTATTTTTCATAAAAATATTTCCCAACAAAAAAAAACAATGTCACCTTACAATAACTGATTTTGAGTTTCAGTGTTTTAAAATAAAATATCAATCAGAATGAAATTTCAGTGTACCATTTGTAATTTGGTAATATGAGAGAATTTTTCAGGGGTCTGAATACTTTTGCAAGGCACTGTATATATGGCAATAAAAGAGGTGAATGAAGAGGAATCTTCATTTGTTTTCTGTGGGTGTTCTTATGGGAATGTGGATCTTTCAGATCAATTTGAGGAGTGCCTATGGTTTGCATGTTCCACATTTTATCATAAGTTTGTCATGAAGTGTGGGACTCGCACTGGTCTGGTCTTGGTCTTGACTCGGTCTCGCCCTGCCTTGGTCTTGGTCTTGTCTCGGTCTCGATACACTCTGGTCTTGACTTGGTCTCGGTTTAGGTGGTCTTGACTACAACACTGGCATAGTGTATAATTCATAATTTGGGACACAGCTTATTTTAATGCACCAACTTTATATGTTGCTTAGCAATTGCAAACAGCTTCCAGTTAGGAGAATGAACTGTATAACTTGGCAGATGAATCGTTTATTCCGATTATTATTAATACATTCAACTCTCAATTGAACATTGTTGTTTTTTATCATAATGCTGATGCTTCCATTTTTATAAAAGCAATAATCACTCGAGTTCATTGTTACAGTGAGTAAGGGGTTAACAAACATGAATATTATTATTATTATTTTGAATAACGTGCCCCAATAAGTCCTTTATAGTGTGACCAAGAGTGTGTATTTATAAAGGAAATAGTGTCAATTTTGATTTCATGTTGAATTTTATTTGTTAAATGTTAAATAATTAAAAGTATACATTTTAATTATTATTAAAGACATGCATATTTTTTGTTAATAAATACAGATTTATGGCCTCTTTATCTAAGATAATTTTAAAAGTCCTAATTAATCAGTATTATATGTACTGTATATGTTCAGTTCAGGGAGTGGCTGAAGGAGGAGTATAAGAAAAACCCTTTTAATGATGAAGAGGATATCCTTGCCCTGCTCGCACAGATACCCAGCACCTCAGCACTGTTGGAGAACGATGTACAGGACAGGACGGTGGACACCTGAAAGGTCTCGACTAATCATTCACTCCAGACAGAGAAGGAAATCTAAAGTCAACAAGCCATTCCTCAAAGACTTGTTCATGATAATTGTTATCTCAAATAAGAAATGTCTTCATTTTACATCCTCAGTCAAGTTGGTGACTGTGTATATGGCATAGCACTGTTTTTTAAATTTTTTTTGTTTTAATTAAAGGACATTTTTTCATTTTGTAAATAAGATCTACAGTATGCCAGATTTTAATGTTTACTACTGAAGCAATGTTAGATGTTAAATTGCGTTTTGTAGTTCTTGGTAATTTACACTTCTGTTATAAAAAATGTATTCATACTAAAGTCTTTAACTGAGTGAACTTGTTTTGTGTTTCTGTTTTTCCTCAATATTTCCTAGAAGAGTGAAGCTCTTGTGATCAATGACAGTGATTACTGTTGACACATTATGTTGCCAAAGCATACTGAGGGACTGTTTAAATGAAACCTACATGTCAAAGTGATAGATAGATAGACAGAAGGACAGATAGATGGATTGACAGATGGATAGATGATTGATAGATCAATAGATGGAAGGGCAGATAGATAGATAGATAGATAGATACTGTAGCTAGATAGACAGACAGACAGATACTGTAGATAGATAGACAGAAGGACAGATAGATGGACTGATGGACAGACAGATAGATAGATAGATACTGTAGATTGATAGATAGATAGATGGATTGACAGATGGATAGATGATAGATAGATCGATAGATACTGTAGCTAGATAGACAGACAGACATACTGTAGATAGATAGATAGAAGGACAGATAGATAGATGATTGATAGATCGATAGATAGATGGAAGGGCAGATAGACAGACACAGACAGACAGACTAGATAGATAGATAGACAGACAGAAGGACAGATAGATGGACTGACAGACAGATGATTGACAGATCGATAGATAGATAGATACTGTAGGTAGATAGACAAAGATAGACAGACAGACAGAAAGAGAGACAGAGATAGACGGATGGACAGTTATCAGGACTTTCTGAAACATCACAACCTTAGACGAACAGTTGTTTACTATAAAGGGTTTAAGAACAGTTTAGTTTGAAATATAACTATTGCGAATGTTGTTATCTTAACTTTATAATGGTATTATAAATGTAATGTTTATGTGAGCATGTGCAGTTGATGGAAGTTTATGTTGGTGTAATGTTGTTCTGGAAAACACCAGGGGGCAGCATAATCAACGTTTGGAACACATTGGTAACATCTAATATTACTCCCCAAGTTTCACATAACTTTACTATTATTTGTGCTGGGGGTTAAAAGTTGAACAGACCCAAGCAGTCTACGTAACTGCGAATATTTAAATCACATTCATAAAAAACACAACTACTTTGACATATCCCCCTTTGGTACCCTCAGATATGTTTCTGCTCCGGCCCCATTGTGTTCCGTCACCGTGACTTTCATCAAACCTCACATAAATAAACAAACACCACACATCGGGATAGTTCTGATCTGATGACGAGTGCCGGGAGATTTTCTGCCTTAAGTTTATCGATTTTTGTTCCACCGTGTTCGAGGGATTTCCCGTATGTTGGATGTTTATTCTTGCGGTTCTGCCGTGTTTCTCTGAAGTGTTTGGCTCTGAATGCTGCTGGAGAGAAATACACTTCCACGTAAAGCTCCACCCATCTCTCCACCTATCACACTTTTACATTATTTAAGAATAGAAATCATCTTCTGCTGCCATGACTTGAGCTGTGTCGGGTTTGAAAGTCGAGTCGAGCCGTCTGCATTCACAAAGGTAAGACCGGAGGCTTGATCTCATTCACAGCATGTTACAATTACTGATTAAAAGCAATTAAAAAAAAAAAAAGCATACACTTTTGAACCAAAAGCTATGTTAACTAACTACATTTATGTATTTGTACATTTTCTATTCGCTTCAAATATATCTATATGTATTTTGTTTTAGAACATACATTCATTAACTCGCCGTCTTTTAACACACACACACACACACACACACATATATATATATATATATATATATATATATATATATATATATATATATATATATATATATATATATATATATATAACTTTTATGTGTTATTGGCATGCAATCATTCTCAAACTATCTTGATGCATAGTTCTTGCTTTATATGCATACTGTTACATTCTCATAGATGTCTTTTATGCATTATTTTCCATTCCCTTCAAGAATATCTAGATATTATTCTTTTGTTTAATGTTTGGTTCTGCATGCATGCGTTTGAAACACTCTTCTGCTCACTGCATGTGCACCTGCCCTCGCATGCACCTCTGACAGACATGAACTTAGATGGAGACTGCAGCATGTCAGTCAGTTGTGGGAATGGCAAGCTTAGACAGTGGCTCATCGATCAGATTGACAGCGGGGAATATCCTGGCTTGGTTTGGGAGAATGATGAGAAAACCATTTTCAGGATTCCCTGGAAACACGCTGGGAAACAGGACTACAAC
This sequence comes from Myxocyprinus asiaticus, assembly GCF_019703515.2. Taxonomy (NCBI): domain Eukaryota; kingdom Metazoa; phylum Chordata; class Actinopteri; order Cypriniformes; family Catostomidae; genus Myxocyprinus; species Myxocyprinus asiaticus. The sequence goes on along the minus strand of NC_059348.1, from coordinate 4,346,626 downwards.
CGGGACGAGGATGCTGCGCTCTTCAAGGTGAGTCATGAAGATGAAGATGGATCTCCTGGTGGATCCTCTGAACTTTTTAAGTGATAAATAAATGATTGTCCCCAAAAAGTATTTGGACATTTGTCACACTTGACAAGTGGCATGCATTTAAAAGAAATGATAGAACTAGCAGACTTTTAAAGCAAAACTTTTCACAAAACAATTGTTTGTTAGGAATAAAAAAAAAAAAAAAAAAGTTAAAAATGAAGACAGAACATTTCTAGTTGTCAAATGTTAGTGGAACATGTTGATACTTTATGTGATGAACTGCACCTGTGGTTGCTCTGCTAGGACACCACATACATTCTCTAAAAATGACATTAATGTATTTTATGTATAAGGGACCAAATCATGGCCGGGTCTAAGAGGGGGGTCTAGGAGAGGCACTGCCCCCCTTGATTTTCCTTGATGTGATATTTTTCATAAAGAAAATGAAGCCTACGTTTAGAATAATTACGATTTTCTACATTGTGACATTACTTTCAGGACACTTAAGCACATTTTACCCCCTTACTTCTCAATATTGCAATGTGTATGTATGTTTTACGTTAACTATTCCTATTTTTTTCAATGAGTGAGTACACACACATCTTTACACCAATTATGCATAATAAGCCGACAACGTGTGAGGTCATGTAAACGCCTTAAACAGCTTTCCTTAATCGGTTTAAGGTCATTAACGCCTTAAGATTAAACCGATCAACTCGGGTAGATTTTTCTCTATTTTCACATTGCATGTAAACACCTTTACCGGTGTTCTTGCCAGCTTATCCAATGTACACATGTGCTGTGTGCATGCCTTTTCACGGTTTGACGTCAAAAGCAGAGAATAACCCGACCTTTTTCAAATCTCATGTAAGCGCAGTTTTCTTGATTTTTAAAATAAGCTGGTTTTTGGGAGCCATCAGCGCAATGGCGTGCATGTAAACAGGCTCAGTGATGGTTTTCATTACTGTAACAGTAATTTTATACTGTATAGCAGTACAATGCTGTTGTACAAATAGTTTTTTTTTATTAAAATCAGCAAAAATTAAAGGCATTAATAAAGAATGTTGACTATTGTGATGTGTAAATACTTTAAAATGTAAACAATATATCTTATTGTTTTTTTTTTCAGATTGAGGTAATGAGAATACCATAACAACCTTTTAGAAATGTGCATAAAATGTACGTAACTGTCATGGAAGTAATGTCATGATGATGTAAAAAACCTTAATTGCCCTAAAAATAGGCTTCATTTTCTATATATAATATAATATCTCATTTGTTTAGTTTGATTTTTGAGTAAAACTGGACCAGGACATTTTCTTGACAGGTTTCGTGAGAATCACCCGTATAAGCATATACATTTACGTATACCTTTAAACGATGATCCTACCTGTTCGTTCTTGGTAGAACAGTAAAGTTCTTTTTCTTCAGTGTCTTTCCTTCCCACTTACTCATTCTCTCTTCCCATCTTCGTGGTGGTGTTTCTACTTGTAGGCTTGGGCACTGTTCAAAGGGAAATACAGAGAAGGCTTGGACAAACCAGACCCTCCAACATGGAAAACAAGACTGCGCTGTGCCCTTAACAAAAGCAATGACTTTGATGAACTGGTGGAGCGAAGCCAGCTGGACATTTCAGATCCTTACAAGGTCTACAGGATAATTCCAGAAGGAGTGAAGAGAGGTAATTACCTTACTCCCTGATATTAAATGGTTACTTTACCAAAAAATGAAATGTTAGCCTCAGTTACCATCCACTTTCTGATCTTGTATTTTGAATGAATGAGATGTGTTACATGTATTACTTGCATTAACAGAGGATCATTTTGAGCTTCGACTAACCACTGTATTAGATGCCGTCTAATTGGATAAATCACTGTTGGTTCTAAGAAATCAGTCATTTTTGTAGGGTGTAGTTGTTGGTCCAGCTTTGATAGACTGGACCGTAGTCAAACTCTGAAAAAGCAAAATCACAATGAGCAAATGTGAATGCATGAAAAATATATTCACCTTGAATATTGCTGCTTGCCCTCACCAACTGTAGCAGGAAGCTGAGAGGAAGCCACTACATGTGCTAAAATCCTCAAGCTTTTTATAGAGAGCTTTGGTTACCAAGTGCACAACACTAAGCAGCACAAGTCGCCCATCAGTCCTTGCATATTAAACTTGTGAGATGTAGGGTCAAGACCATGAAGATTTCTGTTTGGATCCTTAAGTATTGAAAGTACTTTGTGGCATAAAATTAATTTCATAAAATATAGTTTCAAATTTTTCTGTGGGTACTATACTTCGAGATTGCAGCTACCTGTAAAGTGTAGGCAAGATTGAACTGTAAGTGAATTTATGGTTTAAGACATACAAATTGGTTTGGGTTTCTTATGCAGAAATCAGAATTTCATCAGGAGTGTCACTATAGATGTTGTTGAATTGTATGTTTGTTTTCTACATTTCAAGATGAGGCAACAAAAATGGTACAATTAGAGTTAAGGCCAAATAGATGGCGTTTGTGAAAAGTAAAAAGCTATCGAATGTTAAAGCCATATGTTCCAGATCTGTGGATAAAATTTAATTGCAAAGGAGATGGTTTTGTAGCTAGAGATTCACAGGAATATTTCTGCCAGAGCTAAAAATTACCATTGCTGTCAGTTTATTAGCATAGGCAAAATTAGCATTGTTATCAAACTTTTCATTTATGCATTGTAGGTTCTAAGGCCAGTAGCATTGAAGACAGCACAACACATGTGACTCCTATCAGTTACCCCATGCATTCTCCTTATCCACCCCTACAGCCTCAGGTAAGCTGATATTACTGTTGTAAGATCACACTTTTTACTAAATATTGTTTTTTATTGGTAACATCGGAACAGGCAAATGGCTCCTTATGATCGGTAATATTTCAATACAGTTCCACACCCATGTTTTTCGAGATTTATTTCCTTTTATTCATTGTTTCATTAGCGTTGTATCCATCTACGACTACGTTTTGAGTTGACAGAAAACAACTAAAACAGCCTGAGATGGTTTGCTTGTCTCAGCTGGTCACCCAGCCTGGTCAGTTTGCTGGTTTTAGAGGGGTTTTGGGCACTTTTCAGCTGGTCAGGCTGGGAGACCAGCTTAAACCACTGGGAAGAACGGGTAACTAATAATACAACCCTGTACCAGCTTAGACCAGGATGAAGTTCAATGCTGGTCCGGGCTGGTTGGTCCTGGTTTGGTGCTGGTCTGGCTGATGAACTGGAATATCCATGCAAAACATGAATGGTGAAACTGGTCAACCAGGATGGTCTTTCTGATTAAGCTGGTTGGCCAAGGAAGTCTTGCTGGCAAAGCTAGTTTAGAAGCCTGGTGGGGAAACCAGCATATCAGCATCCTGCATTGAGAACCAAAATACTAAAGACTTTAGTGAAAACAAGTCTTAATATCTTATGTAGTGTTGCTTCTCAGGTAAATGTGTCTTCTTAGAAGGATTTGTAGATATTTTTACCAAGAAAATAAGTCAAAAATACATTAACCCTCTGCAGATGCCTGGATCTGCAGATGCCTGGATACATGCTCCCTCAGGAGAGGCGTGACTGGAGGGAATATAGTGCAGATCAACCTCACCCGCAGGCACCTCATGCAGATCTACCGTACGGCCAGTGTCCATACCCACCAGCGCGCTCCTTACCCTGGCATCCATCACCCTGTGACAACGGTACCTGCTTCAAGTTTCTCAAATAATGCAAAATCAAAGCCATCTCCGATAGCGGTGTAAAAATCTCCATAGCTGTATAAAATACAGCATTAAATGAATGTGATAAACTCAATGTACCCAATGACCCAATATCAGGTTCTAGAGAACAACATCAAAGACTACGATAGCCCATATTTAAAGCTTGTGTAAATCTTTAAAGCAATAATTCACAGAAAAATACAAATGCACTTAACCACTGTCATGTTGTTTTAAATCCATATTACTTTCTTTCTTCTGTGGAACTGAAAAGGAGCCTCATTCCCAATTTCCTAAATTGATTCTTTTTTTTTTTTTGTCCTTACAATGAAAGTGACTGAGGCTGTCAGTCTTTAACATTTTGCCAACATCTCCTTTTATGTTCCATGGAAGAATGTCATACGGGTTTGGAAAAAAATGAGAGTGAGTAAATGACAGAATTTAAATTGGGTTACTGTCCCTTTAAGCTTAATCGTCAGATGTTGGTTTCTTGATGCTATATGCTCTCGCTTCTGTTTTGCATGCTTGTTCCTGTAGTACTTGAGAAGAGTGTTTATCAAAGGCAACATTAGCTGACTTTGAAAAGAAAGAGAAAATCTAAATTTATGATATACACTATGTGTATTAATAGATATTGTGTGGTGAGAGTACTTCTTACTCTGTAAAAGAGAAAAAAACATTAGCTTGAAATCAAGGTGTACCAAGGAATGCGTGTCACATTTGCATGTTTTACTACCTGTGCAGGGGTGTTTTTATAACATTTTCTTAAGAGCCCCTTTGATATATTTTGCTATAAATAAATAAATAATGATCTAGTTTACAGCAGATACATACAGACACGATGACTAGCAGCAAAAGTAACAAATAAATGTTAGATGATCACACATTGGGCACAAAGTGAACAAAGCTACACATACACTTAACACGTTAAAACGGTACTAGAAATTCAACAAAAACTGACATAAGATGGACACACCCTGAATAAGTTACAATTTTTATCGCTAAAGAAATGCATTGTTGACAAAGTTGAAATTTTAATCTTGTTGTCTTGACCTTTTAAAGGGCCCTCTGGGTCTTAAAATTTGAATTCTTGGTCTTGACTTGGCTCTCAAGGGGTCTAGAGATGGTCTGGATCTGGGATTTGAAGGGTCTAGTCCTGGTCTGGATCTAGGTCTCGAGGTGTCTATTCTTGGTCCAGATCTGGCCCTCGATGGGTCTAGTCTTGGTCTGGATCTGGGCCTGGAGGGATCTAGTCTAGGTCTGGATCTGGGCTTCAAGGGTTCTAATCTTAATCTGAATTTGCGGCTCGAGGGTCTAGTTTTGGTCTGCCCCTGGGCCTCGAGGGGTCTAATCTTGGTCTGGATCTGGGCCTCGAGGGGTCTAGTCCTCGTTGGATCTGGGCCTCGAGGGGTCTATTCTTGGTATGGATCTGGTCCTTATGGGGTCTAGTCTTGGTCTGGTTATTTTAGGGGAGGAGTTGTGTAATGATTTTGGGTGTAGTCTTGATTCCAACTCTTTTTGAAGGCTTGCAAAATAAGGAGAGGGAAGCCAACCATTTTCTTTTGCAAAATGCAATACTTGGGCACATTATTAACAATGTGTGTTGTTATTATTAATTGTCCAGCCACACAACAGTCTTTGCTAAACCATCCATTTTAATGCTCATGCACCTTCCAGGATACCAGATATCTGGCTCCTTCTACACCTACTCACCTACAGAAACTCATCCAGTGGCAATGGACCACAGTATGAGATCCGCTGAAGCCATGGCCATTTCAGGTAAACAAATGAAATCACAAACAAAAAAACTTGTATATGTACAGTGTATATTATATATGTTAATATGAACTGCTATGTTGAGGTACTAATTAGGTTGCAATGACATCCATTGCTATTACTTTTGTAACAAAAGAACAAAATGGCACTTAATGTGTCCTGCACGGTTTATGATCCCTCAAACTCTGAGGCTTATTGAAGAGAGGTGAGCCGTTGCTTTTCTAAGCTTTTCATCTGGAGGATCATAAAACAAAACAAAAAATCATACAGACTTACATTTAAGAAGTCACAACTAGAACCACCTGTCTAAAATTCTCATTGGTCAATGGATGCTTACATCAAATTACATTGCAGCAAATGTTGAAATCTTATCATGTAAGAGCACTGCATTGCACCATCTCCTTTGAAATCAATGGATTTGCAGAATTCTCTGGCTCTGACTCCATTATGTCTTCTCTGTCCTCTACAGACTGTCGCCTGCACATCTCCCTCTACTATCGTGAGTCTCTTGTTAAGGAGGTGACCACCAGCAGTCCTGACGGCTGTCGAATCTCCTCCTCTTCAACTCCTGGATCCCCCTCATCCCCTTCTTCTCCATGTCCAGAGGAGAGGCTCTATGGTGGGGCAGAGCCTGTGCTCTTTCCCTTCCCATACCCCCAGTCCCAGCGGCGTGGGGCCGAGAAGCTGCCTAACATCCTGGACCGCGGAGTTGTGTTGTGGTTGGCTCCGGACGGACTGTACGCCAAGCGGCTTTGTCAGGGGAGAGTGTACTGGGAAGGTCCACTTGCCCCATATGCAGACAAACCCAACAAGTTGGAGAAAGAGCAGACCTGCAAGCTGATGGACACTCAACAGTTCCTTACAGGTAAGAGGAGATGATGGTCTTCAATGCATCAGAACTAGAGAGTGATTGTTAATGGTTTGAGCTGATTTAGAGATGATAAAACATCTGCCTGTGGTTTGATTAGGGAAGAGATGACAGGATGGTGGAGATCGTTGAGGGTAGAAATTTTACAAGATTTCCCAGGGTATTAATGCTGTCTAGTCTAATTGAATTCCCTTTAATTAAAGAGAAGTGTCATTAGGGCTGTTAAAAACCTTTTCTGCAGAACTTTGACACAATTATGGGCTGTTAGATCATTATGTGATTATTTAGTCTCCTTGGGTTGGAGTTGAGTTTTATTGCTTTGGCAATTTATGCAACAATGAATTTACGAAGGAATTACACAGCTCTATTTACACAGATTTCAAACAATCATCTATCGAATTATTTAGTGAGAAATTTGTTGTGTTGATATGAGAATTTTCAGAAGAATTATTCTCTTGTGTATTCTCTTTTCTGCTTGTGTTTCATGAGTTGGGCCAATCGTGCATTGGCGCTTATATGGGAAACTCGATTTGAAATCTGGCACGGATCATTTCTATCAGAAAGACTTGAGATTATTGGAATAATACGAACGAAAAGATACTTAAATCATTTGGCGTAAGCCCTGACCTACGGTTCAGCGCTTCGATGCTGTTTGAACCATTAGATCCCTCCAGAGGCGATGATGGCAGGGGAGTGAAGCTTACCTCCGCCCAGGACGGGACCTAAACTGGTGGAGATGGGGTGGGATGGGGGGTGAAAACACGGAAGTCTGCGAACAATGAGAGGCAGCTGGCAGGCTTATAAAGCGGAGGCTGTATTGTGATTGAATGTGATGCCTGATGAATGAATCCTGAGATCTTTCTGCTAGAACTACTCTTACGCTTACATTTCTTGAACCCATTCTTGAAAATCTTTTCATGGTGTCCTGTCGCCTGTCAATAAGAGTGGCCAAGAAACAACAACAACAACAAAAAACAGTAGTGTCTTTGATTAGTCCAAGTTGATTAATTTCCTAATCTTTATCCTTGGAAATGTTAGATACAAATGACAGTGTGTTGGGAAAATGTCCAAAGTAATGTTCCTCATAAGATGAACTTGGAAGATGTTTGTTTTTATGTATAAATACCAATGAAGTTCGTGTCTAGGTTTATCAATTAAGCCTTGAGCATATTTAGAAGTTTAGTCATACCAGAGGACAGACCTGTCATTTATCCTAACTTCAGTCTGTGGTGTGTACATGAAAGCATGTTCATTATCCTGTGTGTGGCTCAACTACATGTCATGATTAGGTCTGACTCTAATGTCACATGTTTAACGTGGTGCTCGGCACTGGGGAACTTTCCAGCAAACTCTTAGATAATGTTGCAGACCACCTCATCACAGAAACAGACTCCCTCATAGAGGTCTTCTGTGCACCTGCTAAAGTTCATTTGCATTTTATCTCTCTACCAGTCATCAGTTTAGAAGGTTATGTGAATATGCTTACATGGGGTCTTGTGTTCACATTATTGCTCATCAGGAGTTTTTTTCTATTGATGGTTAGAGGAATTACTGTAAAGAATATCTATTGACATTTAAAATAAACTGATAGGTTTTAGCAGTTGTGCTTTTGTGTGCAGTTTTTGTTTATTTTTGCCATTTATATTATGTAACTTATCCAATTAAAATGTAATCAGTAATAAAAATGCACAATTTTCCAAATGATAGGTCAAGTAATAGAAGCATGCAAACTAGACTTAAGGGTGAATCTTACATATTTCACTCTAAAATCAAAAGAATGAAATGATAAATTATACATATTTATACATTATATACATTAGCATAAATATTATACAATATAATACAAGTTGTCCAGATGCATTATGGTAATGAAAATGTGTTTAGCAAAATGTGCTTAATTGTCATGGAAATAATGTTACAATGTACAAATTTGTAATGGTTTAATATTCTATGAGTTCTTTATTTTTATTATTTTATTATTAATTATTCATATTATTTTTATTTTTTTTAAATAAATAATGTATTAAATATTTTATTATTAATTAACTATACATTTTTATTTCGGGGACAAACGGGAGCTGGATGTGACCCTGAAATTCAGTTTATTATCAAAATATTCCCGTTTAATTATTAAATTATCTTTTTTTTCTTCTCATCACAGAGTTGCAGGGTTTCATTCACCACGGCCGTCCAATGCCACGCTCGCAGGTGGTGTTGTGCTTCGGGGACGAGTTCCCAGATCCCCAGCGGCAGAGCAAAATGATCACAGCTCAGGTAAGAACCACCTCCATTCCGATTCTGCCCTGTCTTTAAGCCAAATGTTTAAAGGTACTCTGCAGAGGATTCCTTTTTTAAGGTTTCATTAGAAATGAACAAAATACGTCACTACATTAAGCCTAAAATAATAATTTTACATGAGAGCTGTCAGGTTAAATCTTTTGGGAAATTTCAGGCTTCCATCATTTCGTTTATATCATGTCCGTAAACAATGAAAAGAAAGTCTGGCGGCAAATTTGCTACTTATTTGTTCAGACAACATATATCTATTGTGAATATTCTCATGGTGTGTCTCTTGGTTTAAAGGTGGAGCCCATGTTTGCCAGGCAGCTCCTGTACTTTGCCAGCCAGACCAACGGTCACTACCTGCGTGGCTATGAACTTCAGACTCAAGGTGCTTTACCTGTAGACGACTATCAGAGAAACCTCCAACACTTGCAAGAGTAACCTTCAAATAAAAGGGTTAGGGGGGTTACTGAGAGACTCCCCCTGAGAGTAAAAGCCCAGCAGAGCATATCTCCTCTGCGCGAACCTCGCTGAGGACATGCAATATGACAATGAAGACTTGAAATCTGATTGAGATCGCCTGACCAAGTGCCCACTCACATCCCAAAGCTATAAATGTATGTTTTTTATGTACGTTAAAGAAACTCCTGCACTTCAGACACACTGATGATACTGTTTAGATGCAGCATTTTTTTTTATCAGGTTGCTAATAATTGTCAAAATTGTGTCACAAATGTGTATTATGTCTTGATACAAATGGGGTCCAAACATCTGAGACTGAGACTTTTATTTTTGTCATTTAAAATGACTTAAAATGAAGAAATATTTCAGATTCTGCACTATTTCTTGGTCACTAATCAAATAATCAAATTTGTTACGTTGACCATACCAAATACAGAGACATTCTGCAGTTCATGTCAAATTTCTGATAAACTATTGTTTATGCTGATAATATTATTTATTATAAAATATATATATATATATATATATATATATATATATATATATATATATATATATATATATATATATATATATAGGACCCACTTTATATAAGTGTCTTTAACTACTGTGTACTTAAGCATTTGATAAAATGTGCCTATTATGTACATACGTGTAGTTGTATTGTACTTACAATTACACTTAAAGGACCTGCATTTAATTACAACTGTAGTTACACTGTTAACCTTACCTCTAACCCTACCCCAACCCTTACCCTAACCCCCACTCCTAAACCTACCCTTACCCTAAACCCTAAACCTAAACCTTACCCCTACCCCTACCCATAATCCTAAACCTACCCATACCTCAATCTCAGTAGCATCAAAAGTGAACCATGTGAGAATTTTGCTCAACAACATGTAGTTAACAAGAAGAAATATGAAGTGGGGCCAAATATATATTTAATTGTCTCAGATTTTGGACAACACTGTACTTCCAAATGTTTCATATGGACATTTAAGAATGAAGCTTACCAAAACTAACAACTACAATGCAGCTATTTTTATATATATATATATATATATATATATATATATATATATATATATATATATATATATAAATGAAAAAAAAATTTTTTTTTAATAAAACATTGCTTATGGGTAAAATATTTCTGATAAATGAATGTATATTTACATAGATTCCTTTTGCCAGTCTCTATTTCTTCTGACTTTCTAACAGAATTTTCCTCAGTGTTTATAACTCGGCTACATGTGACTATTTATATTGTATGCATGTAGATAACTATATGCAAAGCCGAATGTTCTGTACAGTGTATAGATATCAAAGAAAATATTTCTCTAAATGGCATCTGATCAGAACTTATATAAATGCTAAATACAAAGAAACAGTTTGTGGTTGAGTGTGTGATTGTTATCAGCCTGTTAGTAAAGATATGTCAAAAACATAATCATAGCAAAAATCTGGTACTCCCCGGTGTGTTTGTGTGTGTGTGTGTTGTATGTGTGCATGTGTGGTATTTTGTGTGCTGATGGGAACGTACTCAAGCACATTACTGCCCACAGAACTGTGATGCTGTCAGATGTGTGAATGAAAGAGGTATGGAGAGAAAGACCTCTCACGTGCTGTCTTTTACTTTCTTTCTTAGACTTTCTGTCTCAGGATAGTTTTTTTTAGTGTTCATTTTACTCTTTTTTTATGACTATTTTATTTCAAAACTGGAAATTTTTAAGTCAATAAAGATATTTTTAGTTATCCCAGTTTTGTCTTGTATTGCTACTACTGTCTGAGCCTCACAGTTATACAATATTTTATGTGCATATATGTTTATGTCTTTAATGACTTTATGAGTGCATGTGAGTAAATGTGTCCTGCAGTTTTAAAATGAACTTACATGAATAACAGTAATAACAATTATCAGATTTTTTTCAGATTCATGAATGTGCCACATGTTGAAAGACATTTATAGAATAAGTATAGATTTTATATTCATACAGAAAGGACTTTCAAGGACCCCCATTTGAAATCCCTGGCTGTTTGGGGTTTCTGACTGAATGGTTCTTTGGGGAGTAAAAACTTCTTTTGTTGATGTTTCAATATAGGTTTTACAGATCATTGTTTTGATTTGTGGGTTCTTTAACCTCATGCGACCCCATGGCCACATGTGTGGACGTTGTATTTTGGCTTCGCTATATGTAACGCATGATTTCAATTAATTTAAACCTACTGATCTCAGTTCAGAAGACTCTGGGCTGTCAGTAAATGGTTAAACTTTCGACGCCAACAAAACTACATCTGGTCAGAAAACGTATTTCAAGTTTTTACATTGAAACCTGCAAGTTATGTGTCCTGTCTATGTGTACACTAATCTCTCTTTTAGTTATGCTTGAGTGATAGCAATCAAGAGCAAAGGTTTTTACATTGAAACCTGCAAGTTACAAGGGAGTTTACATTGAAACTCCAGTGGTTAAATGAATGTCTTCTAAAGTGATATGATCGCTTTGAATGAAAAACAGATCCATATTTATGTCCTTTTCACTATAATTGTTTACTTCCAGTCACTCTCCGAGTTCATGAGGGGAATCAATTCACGCTGCCTCTCGCGTGACATAAGCGAGTTGGCATGTTCACTTGAGAATTGACGCGATAAACCGGAAGTGCAGCTCAATTTGTTCACAACAGAACGCTGTTCACATGCTTCATTGGTTTTGCCTTTATTTTAAGATCCCAGTGTGCTTACGTCATGCGAGAGGCAGCGTGAACTGATTCCCCTCATGGACACGCAATGGCAGAGCATATTACAGTGTCTGACATCAAGTTCATGCGCCTCTTTAATGTTTTCTTTAGTGATATCCGACTGACGAAGGGACATCGTTTATGCAGATGTGAATAGCAATCTTAGAAAATCTGGGGCACATGCTCACCAAAACTGGACAGCTAAAGACTGAAAAAACACAGCCTGTTTTGATGAATCCTGATTTCTGCTGATGTACACAGATGGTAGGCCAACTGCAGCCACAGCTTTCTGTTCTTGGCTGACAGAAGTGGAACCCGACGTGGTCTTCTGCTTTTGTAAACCATCCGCCTCAAGGTTCGACATGTTTTGCAGTCTGAGATGCTATTCTGCTCACTACAATTGTACAGAGCGGTTATCTGAGTTACCATAGCCTTTCTGTCAGCTCGAACCAGTCTGGCCATTCTCTGTTGACCTCTCTCATCAACAAGGCATTTCCATCTGCAGAACTGCCGCTCACTGGATGTTTTTTGTTTTTGGCCCAATTCAGAGTTAATTCTAGAGACTGTTGTGCATGAAAATCCCAGGAGATCAGCAGTTACAGAAATACTCAAACCAGCCCATCTGGCACCATCTTGTCCCGTATTTAAAGATGGTATGATGTGTCCTGTCTGTGTGTACACCAATCTCTCTTTTAGTTATGCTTGAGTGATAGCAGTCAAGAGTGGGGGGGAGGGGGGGACACAGGAAGCTCAATTCACAGGTGCACAGGAAGACTAGCCCACAAGAAAAACACTGAGACGAAGGGAAGGGGGGTTTGATTTGGGTGGGGGACTGCAGGGTAGAAGGATGGGGGGGCATGCACTGTAAAAACTGTTTAACCCAACACAAGTTTAATTGCTGTCTTAAGTTGCTGTTTAAAGTCAACATGACCAACATCATATTTGACCTATTTACTTTAATAAATGTTCCTGGTTTATTGTGAACATTGAACAGTTCATCTGCACGCAATGTGTAAACTTTCATCAAAATTTAATAAATTGCTCAGCTTCTAAAACGACTTTGATTTTTGACTGACGTTACCATGTTTAGGGCTGTCAATCAAGAACAATTTTTAATCAAATTAATTATGTAATTAATCATATATATCAATATTTGCTGAGAAAGTTTCAGTAAGATTTACTATATAAATGACATCTGACATATGTATGTAGCATTTATAATGTGTATTATATTTCGATCTTTCATCAAAGGATAGCCTTACAAATCCACAAATGTCTGGGTTAAGCCCCGAATATTCACTGACCCTAGAACTGCCCCTGATAAATATTACATAATAGTTCAAATAATTATAAATATAATAGAGGTCTGTAAATCTATATTTATATTTAAATATATTGCATTATTGTGTCAGCTATGTAAAGCATTGATTAGACAATATAAAATGTTGCTTTAAAAGTCCATTTATTGTTGTTGTTGTTTTGTTTTTTTACTTTTAGTCCCATATCACTGAATAAGCCTACAGTCGACAGCAATCCATTTTCGAGTTGGTCAATCTATCCGGTTCTAACAGGATGCGTTCTTGTATTCAGTCTGCACTATTTTTAATTTTCATCTATGTACATGCGTGTTAGGCAGACACTTTTGGAGTGTGCTTTTAGGATGCTGTTTAAATATTGCGTCTTGAGATCCCTGCATTCTGTTCTGCTTCATCCAGCTATTAAAAATGAGACTGGCTCTTATTCTGTAGCTGTGCTGCTTGTGATGTTTGTTGAGGCACACTGACTACCCCCTGCTGCTGTGGCTTTTAAAAACTAGTTATATGTACTTAAAGCTTGAATTACTCTGATGGTAGGAAAATCTGTACTTTTATAACGGAATTTATCATACGGGGGCATGATTAGTTGTGTTAATTGTTTTTTAAGTGTACTAACACATTAAATCTACAACCCTTGTCATATTATCCAAGTATAATAGGTTTGTGACCACAATTTACTTTTGGCAGATGCTTTTACCCAAAGTGACTTACAGCACCCTTATTACAGGGACAAGCCCCCTGGAACAACCTGGAGTTAAGTGCCTTGCTCAAGGACAAAATGGTGGTGGCTGTGGGGATTAAACCAACAACCTTCTGCTTACCAGTTCAGTGCTTTAGTCCACTATGCCACCACCACTCCTGTTTAATCCAATTTAATGTTGGCTTTAAGTAAAATCAAAGTGGTGGCAAAGTTACAACTTGCTAAATTCATTGCACTTTTTTTGACCTCTTGGATTTTCACTACTGACTTGATGAATTTGCTGATGAAGAACATTAATTTTTAAACTTTGAAAAATCAAAATCAACACAATGTTAAATTAATAGTTAAATTAATAAAAACAAATATGTCATGTATGTTGTATAACGATGAGCAGATTAGCAGATGTGTAATGAACATTTGGCTGTCTCTGGCTTATTGTGACAGCAGGTTAAAATTTCTTCAGCTGAAATCGGTCTGTGCTTATCGAAATAGTACTGCCCCCAGTGGCTAAAGCTGGAAGTGTTGTTGAATGTATGGGCACGTGTAAGCTCCATTTTCCTTGTGAAAGGCCAAAAGCGAGTTTTTAGTTGTAAATGGTGTAATACAGTCAACAGGAAAGCATATTTAATTAACCATATGTCCTAACCCAAACCCCAACCCTAAACCTAACCGTCAATGGAGTAAACAGAAAATTCCACCTCCTAATCATGCTCACCATTCTTTATGGGAACGCAATTACTTCTTGGTTTCCATGAGACCAGAACCCATGTCTCAGAGGTTGCTTGTGCAATGCATTATCAGTAGTGGCAGAGGGAAAGATGATCACATTGGAATTTATGAAAAAAATGTCTGATGGGAGACGCCGCTTATCAATAAATCACCAGAATGAGAGCGATTTCGGGGTACATGAACATTCGAAAGCAACATGTCGATTTCCCATGTTGCACAGACATTTTCAGCTGCCTTTGAGAAAGTAAAACCAGCGATTTTCACACCTCAAACACTAGAATGCAGTTTTCAGTATATGCCGATTTTTAAAACACATGGTTTTTCATGGTTTCATGGAATTCAAATTTTATTCTTTACTGCACATCTAAACTGTATCTGCGTTCAGCTGTATCAGCATTTTCATCATACATTTCTGGTAAGTTTGAATGTTAATGAATAAGAGATAACGTTAAAGACCAGAGGGAGAATCATTTTATCTTTGGTATTTATGGTTAAACTACACTGTCAGACAAACACTTGTGATCACTCTTCAAGACAACCAACCTCCCCCAGCCCACACAATATGCTGAAGCCTACACATTCAGTTCATATTACCTTAAAATAATTATTAATTAAGGAACAGAGAGCATTTCAAAGAAACTTCTAAGTTTCTGAGTACCCACAATGAAATATCACTAAGCAAATTCCTCATGTCTTTCTGAAAGGCATGTCTTGCAAATCTGAAACGAGATTACAAATGTCCCTGTAAACCACAAAAAAAGTAATGTGTAGGCCACACTACCAAATGTTAATGGGTAGATCCAAAGTTACCAGTGATGTGCTTGAGTAAATAATACTTACTGAATATAATCATCCGACAGGGTGACACTGATTATTTTAAGGATGTGTTGCTCTCATTTCATTAGTTCACTGGTTTCCTGCTGGGCATAGTTACATAATTACTTGCTTTTATGTGACACAGATCTGATTTATTTC
This sequence comes from Myxocyprinus asiaticus, assembly GCF_019703515.2. Classification (NCBI taxonomy): domain Eukaryota; kingdom Metazoa; phylum Chordata; class Actinopteri; order Cypriniformes; family Catostomidae; genus Myxocyprinus; species Myxocyprinus asiaticus. The sequence continues at coordinate 4,331,048 of NC_059348.1, read as the reverse complement.
TGACCAGTGTGAACAGCAAATCCCTGTATATCATAATTCAGTATCTGATGCTGCATACTAAAATGCGAATAAGGAATTATATTTTGGTGTTTCTTCAACTTTAGGCACTTTTAGCACTGTGGATTTCTGGAAAGTACAGTCTTGTTAAAACATTTTTCACACTCTTGCTAGTTTATTTAATTTGTCTACTAAAGATGTTTAGCAGTGTATGTACATGCATCACAGGAGATTTTTTTGATAGTCCTGAAAATGCTCAGTACAATGTCATTTCCAGCATATCTCAAATTCTGTATTGTGTTAAATAGAATTCTGTGGTGCAAATTACACTGATAGAAAATACATTTTTAATGTTTTTTTTTTTTTTTTATATATATTTATTTATTTTTATAAAATGACCCACTCTTTTATCTTGCTGAGGCTAATTTTTTTTTGCTAAAATTTAACGTCTCCTAAATACATACAGTTGAAGTCAGAAGTTTACATACACTTAGGCTGAAGTCATTAAAACTAATTTTTTAACCACTCACAGATTTAATATTAGCAAACTATAGTTATGTCAAGTCATTCAGGACATCTACTTTGTGCATGACACAAGTCATTTTTCCAACAATTGTTTACAGACAGATAGTTTCACTTTTAATTGACTATATCACAATTCCAGTGGGTCAGAAGTTTACATACACTAAGTTAAGTGTGCCTTTAAGCAGCTTGGAAAATTCCAGAAAATGTTGTCAAGCCTTTAGACAATTAGTCAATTAGCTTCTGATACAAGGTGTACTGAATTGGAGGTGTACCTGTGGATGTATTTTAAGGCCTACCTTCAAATTCAGTGCCTCTTTGCTTGACATCATGGGAAAATTTAAAAAAATCAGCCAAGACCTCAGAAAAATAATTGTGGACTTCCACAAGTCTGGTTCATCCTTGGGAGCAATTTCCACATGCCTGAAGGTACCATTTTCTTCTGTACAAACAATAGTAAGCAAATATAAACACCATGGGACCATGCAGCCATAATACCACTCAGGAAGGAGACATATTCTGTCTCAAGAGGTGAATGAAGTTTGGTGAGAAGAGTGCAAATCAATCCCAGAACAACAGCAAAGGACCTTATGAAGATGCTGGAGGAAACAGGTAGACAAGTATCTATATCCACAGTAAAACGTGTCCTATATTAACATAACCTGAAAGGCTGCTCAGCAAGGAAGAAACCACTGCTCCAAAACCACCATAAAAAAGCCAGACTACAGTTTGCAAGTGCACATGGGTACAGGATCTTACTTTTTGGAGAAATGTCCTCTGGTCTGATGAAACAAAATCTGAACTGTTTGGCCATAATGATCATCATTATCCTTGGAGGAAAAAGGGTGACGCTTGCAAGCCAAAGAACACCATCCCAACAGTGAAGCATGGGGTGGCAGCATCATGTTTTGGGGCTGCTTGGCTGCAGGAGGGACTGGTGCACTTCACAAAATAGATGGCATCATGAGGAAGGACAATTAAGTGGATATATTGAAGCAACATCACAAGACATCAGCCAGGAAGTTAAAGCTCAGTCGCAAATGGCTCTTCCAAATAGACAATGACCTCCAGCATACCTCCAAAGTTGTGGCAAAATGGCTTAAGGACAACAAATTCAAGGTACTGGAGTGGCCATCAATAAGCCCTGACCTCAGTCTGATAGAAAATTTGTGGGCAGAACTGAAAAAGCATGTGCGAGCAAGGAGGCCTACAAACCTGACTCAATTACACAAGTTCTGTCTGGAGGAATGGGCCAAAATTCCAGCAACTTATTGTGAGAAGCTTGTGGAAGGCTAACCAAAACATTTGACCCAAGTAAAACAATTTAAAAGCAATGCTACCAAATACTAACAAAGTATATGTAAATTTCTGACCCACTGGGAATGTGATGAAAGAAATAAAAGCTGAAATAAATCATTCTCTCTACTGTTATTCTAACATTTCACATTCTTAAAATAAAGTAGTGAACCTAACTGACATAAGACAGGGAAAGTTTTCTACGATCAAATGTCATGAATTGAAGTTTAAATGTATATGGCTAAGCTGTATGTAAACTTCTGACTTCAACTTTACAATTAAATTGTAATTTTACTGTTCCCTATCTGTCACTCACTCGACGTTGTGTCGATGTAGTGACACTAGGGGTCACTCTTGGGAGCCCCAAACACCTCTGATTTTGAAATAAGGACAATGGGAATTGGCGAGTGGAATTTGCATGACACTCTCCCAGACATACGGGTATAAAAGGAGCTAGCTCGCAACCACTCATTCAGATTTTCTCTTTGGAGCCAAGCAGTTGTGTTCAGCGAGCTGAATTACTCTACGATCCATTCACCTCGAAAAGTTGTTGGATTTACGGCGCATTACAGTGGCTTCTCCCCCTCTTGCACTGGTGAAGTGCAGAGAACGCCCCTGGGTGCTTCAGCAGCTAAAAGAGTATATTCTTCCTACCGAAAGAGTATATTTTCCCTTCTAAAAGAGTGGCATTAACGGAGAGCGTCTTTTTAAAGATGCCTCACCGTTTGTGTGTATTTCCTGGTTGTGGTCGTTACCTCTCCGCTTCCGATGGCCACGATCGCGGTCTTACGTGCTTGGGCGCTGCCCATGCGGAGACAGCGTTCGTGGACGGGTCATGTTCTCACTGCGAGAGCGTGACCATGGCAACGTTGCGGTCGTGGTTTTTCCTTCGTTAGAGGGAAAGACCACCCCAGTGGGTCCCCACCTTGGTCCTTCTACCTACGGGTTTTAGGTCACGTCGGTTAGCACTGGGGGCGATTTGGGGACCCCAATGGGAGCCGGGTAACTCCCCATGGACATCCCATTCCCCAGTACGCTCGTTTGCCCCGCTGGAATGAAACCGCCGGCTCGTCTCAGGGCGAGTTCGCGATCTCGTGGATGAGCTCTCGATTGCAGCATCGGAGAGCGGGCTGTCCAGTCTGATGCTGAGGACTCGACTGGGCTCCCACCTTCAGGTGTGGTCACCCAGTCGCAACCTGACATGCAGCTGGCAGCCATGCTTGAGTGGAAACCTCCACCCCCCTGAACCCTCGCAGCCTGACGATTGGTTCCTGGGCCCGGAGCGCCGCTCACGGCCGCGCCCCGCCCTGGTCCCTTTCTTCCCGGAGCTGCATGAGGAGCTCACGAGGTCAAGGCGGGCACCTTTTCACTGCCCGGACCCCGTCTCTGAGATCCTCCACTCTTACTACCCTCGAGGGTTGGGCTGCCAGGGGGTACTCAGCATTTCCCCAGGTGGATAAGGCGGTTGCGGTACACCTGTGCCCGCAAAATGCCACCACCTGGCGGGGCCACCTGAGACCCCCGTCCAGCGTCTGTAGGGTTACGTCGTCTCTGGCGACTGAGGCCTGCAGTGCCTCTATAAAGGCCGCCTCCGCCCTGCACACCATAGCTCTCCTGCAAGTGCACCAAGCCAAGGCGCTAAGAGAACTGCACATGGGTAGTTCTGACCCGGGATTGATGCTGGAGCTGTGCTCATCAACCGACCTCGCTCTCCGGGCAACGAAGGTCACGGTGCGGACTCTTGGGCAGGCGATGTCCACCCTGGTGATCCAGGAGCGCCACCTATGTCTCAACTTGGTCGAGATGTGGGAAGCTGACATGGTATGGAGACGCCCAGGACTTTGCCCAGCAGTTCTTGGCAGTGAAACAGCAGACGGAGGCTATTCAGCACATCCTGCATCGGCGTGGTTCAAGACCTCGCACCTCGTCTGCTCGTCACCAAGGGCCCTGCCGTGGAGCCACCCGCAGGAAGCAGATGCCACCCGTCTCACGGCCGGCCGCCAAGAACCCGAGGAAGGCTTCGAAGCGCCCCTGAGACGCACAACACAGGCACATGGAGACCTGCTACAGGCCTAGAGATGGTAACCGGACCACTCCATCCCCCGGTGGAGGGCCGGGAGGAGAATCCTTTGCCTTTTCTTTGATTCGCCGTATGTCCGAAGGGCTGCGGCAGCTACACGTTCAGAAAAGAAGTGGTTTCCTCATTCCCTGGGTCACATATCCGGTGCTCACGGCCGTCGTTATCACGTCCACCGGCCACCGTTCATTTATGGCAGGTATGGCGCTCCAGGGGCGGTCCCCCCGCCCCTGTGTGTCCAGCTGTGGCACAAACACACCCACGCCAGGCCGGTTCTGATGGACTGCGGAGACGACTTTCCTCCTCCCACCTCCCTGACCGGCCCTATGGTGGATATCCGTAGCCAAGTAAGTGCTTCAATGTTCCCAGACTCAGCACGGCCACGAAGTCGGGGCTCCAGCCCCCTCGCCCCATCGCGAGGCCTCACCCACCGGTATGTCCGCTGCGATTGTCCCCTTGGTCCCCCTCGCTCGGCGCTTGGGGGCGTGGCTCGCGCTCCCCAACCCATCGCAGTGGTTGATCAGGACCATCCAACTCGGCTACATGATTCAGTTCGCCAGGTGCCCACCCAGGTTCAACGGCGTCCGAGTCGGTGAAGGGCGAGAACACCGCTACACTGCGTATGGAGATCGCTACCCTTCTGCGGAAAGGTGCGATAGAGCCTGTCCCTTCGGCTGAGATGAAGAAAGGGTTTTACAGCCCCTACTTCATCGTTTCGAAGAAAGGCGGTGGGTTGCGACCAATCTTGGACCTGCGAGTACTGAACCAGGCTTTGCACAGACTCCCGTTCAAGATGCTGACACAAAAACGCATTCTAGCAAGCGTCTGGCATCAAGATTGGTTCACGGCGGTAGACCTGAAGGACGCGTACTTCCACGTCTCGGTTTTACCTTGACACAGACCCTTCCTGCGGTTTGCTTTCAAGGGCCGGGCATACCAGTACAAGGTCCTCCCCTTCGGCCTGTCCTTGTCCCCTCGCGTCTTCACGAAGGTCGCAGAGGCAGCCCTTGCCCCGCTAAGGGAAGTGACTGGCTCTTTTTGGGGAGCACAATACTTGCTGACCCCTCTCCAAACATAGCGCTTATGGTTGTGACCATAAAGCTCTATTTTGGTCTCGTCACTCCAAATTACAGTGTGCCAGAAGCTGTGAGGCATGTCAAGGTGTTGTCGGGCATATTGTAACCGGGCTTTTTTGTGGCATTGGCTTCTTTCCGGCAACTCGACCATGCAGCTCATTTTTGTTCAAGTATCATCATATTGTGCTCCTAGAAACAACCACACCGTCTTTTTCCAGAGCAGCCTGTATTTATCTTGAGGTTACCTGTGGGTTTTTCTTTGTATCCTGAACAATTCTTCTGGCAGTTGTGGCTGAAATCTTTCTTGGTCTACCTGACCTTGGCTTGGTATCAAGAGATCCCCGAATTTTCCACTTCTTAATAAATGATTGAACAGTACTGACTGGCATTTTCAAGGCTTTGGATATCTTTTTATATCCTTTTCCATCTTTATAAATTTCCATTACCTTGTTACGCAGGTCTTTTGACAGTTCTTTTCTGCTCCCCATGGCTCAGTATCTAGCCTGCTCAGTGCATCCACATGGGAGCTAACAAACTCATTGATTATTTTATTTTTTTGTGATTAACATTTTTATTAATTTTCAAAACAAAGAAAAACAAAACATATATACAATGATTCAACATTAACTCCCACTACTTCCCCTCCCCAATCAAGAACCCCAGCCGACCCCAAACGAACATCCCAGTGGTCTTACACAAGTACACACATTTACAGAGAATAAAATAATAAATAAATATAAACCCCCTCACAATCCACTCTGACCAACAAAAAGGGGACTTATCAATGCATAGTTTGGGGTTTAGCCATAGGCTCGAGGCAACATTTAGATAAATATCTGAATTAAACACTCAGGACACTTTTGTCCATACTGAGTGTAAATGTGAAATAATGGGGTGTGATTTAACTTCTCTATTTAGTTTGATGGAAAGGCTGTGCAATGGCAAAATAGGGGCAAGAAGTTCTTGTTCAATGCAGAACCAGGGAGGGGCTCTTTCAGGTGGAAGCGACCAATGAGCCAAATGTCTGAGACCGAATGCATAATAATAAAACAAAATCTTGGGTAGGCCTAGCCCACCTTTGTCAATCGGCCAATGTAATTTATTGAAATGTAGTCTGGGGTGCTAACCACTCCAAATGAAAGACTTCGCTATGCTATCAAATTGCTTGAAATAAGAGAGGGGGACATCTACAGGGAGAGACTGTAGCAAGTAGTAAAAATTTTGGAATACAGTTCATTTTAATAACATTTATCTTCCCAATCATCGATAAATGTAATGAAGCCCACCTGTCTACATCGCTCGAAAACCGTTTTATTAAAGGGTCAAAATTAACTCTGACTAAATCAGACAAATTTGTTGGGAATAAAATTCCAAAATACTTAATGCCCTGTTTGGGCCACTGGAAGGCACCTGGCTGGAAGGCAGTTACTGGACAGTACGCTGTCAAAGCCAAAGCTTCGGATTTAGACCAGTTGACTTTGTATCCTGAGAACTTGGAAAAGGAATTAATAATTCTGTGGAGGCAAGGCATAGATCTTGTGGGGTCATAAGCAGAAGCTTATGCGCCACACCTCCCGCAATCACCCCTGGAAAATCATCATCTTTTCTTATCGCGGCTGCTAATGGTTCCAGGGCAAGACAGAACAATAATGGGGAAAGAGGGCAACCCTGATGGGTGCCCCTATCCAGAGTAAAATAATCTGAAATTAATCCATTTGTTTGTACCGCTGCTACAGGGTGTCTATAAAGTAACTTGATCCAACCAATAAACGTACTCCCAAAATCTTAAAAAGATAATCCCATTCTACCATATCAAATGCCTTTTCGGCGTCAAGTGAGATGGCAGCGACCGGAGTCTGATCATTCACCACTGACCACATGATATTGATGAAACGCCTAATATTATCAGAAGAGCTACGACCCCGAATAAACCCCACCTGATCTATGTATAAGAGATGTCATAACTTTACTTAATCGGTTAGCCAAAATTTTAGCCAGAATTTTTACATCTAGCTGGATCAGGGAAATTGGATGGTAACTTTTACACTCGCTTGGATCTTTGTCTTTTTTAAGAATCAGACTGATCCGGGCTTGTGTCATGGTTGGAGGAAGCTTTCCATTCTTTAATGATTCAGTATAAACTTCTAACAAAAGTGGAGCCAGTTCTGTAGCATAAGATCTAAAAAATTCAGCGGCAAAACCATCTGGCCCCGGAGCCTTGCCTGTAGGTAAGGACTTGATTACCTCGTCAAGTTCCTCCAGGGTTATCTCAGAATCAAGAGAGTTTTTTTTGCTCATTCATCAGTTTAGGGAGTTCTAATGGTTCCACAAAGTTTCTAATATCTTCATCAGTAGACGAAGACGTAGAACTATAGAGATCAAGATAGAATTCTTTAAAAGCATTATTAATATCAGTGGCTGAGGTAAATATTTCACCACCAGCAGATTTCACTGAGGGAATGGTAGAAAAAGACTCTCTCTGCTTTATATATCTAGCCAAAAGCTTCCCTGCTTTGTCACCCGACTCAAAGTATGACTGTCTTGCCCTGAACAACCAAAACTCCACTTTCTGTGACAAAATAGTATTATACCTGTATTTCAATCGGGTCAATTCTCTGAGACCATCAGATGACATATGGTGCTTCAGCTCTGTTTCGGCACTTTTAATATTTCCTTCCAGCTCCACAAGTTCTCGTGCTTTGGATTTTTTTGATAAATGAGGCATACTGTATGATTCAACCCCTAAGAACCGCCTTAAGTGCCTCCCAAGCCACGCCCACAGAGGATACTTAGGACCAGTTGGTCTATATATAAACATTGATTTCAGTCTTTAACATTTGTTGGAAATCAGGATTTTGCAAAAGGGATACATTAAAGCGCCAACTATATGATTTCCTTTTCTCTATATGTGGCAATATCTCTAAGTTCACCAGGGCATGATCTGAGACTAAGATATTTCCAATTGAGCAATCAACAACAGATGAAATGAGGGACTTGGATATATATAAAAAAATCTATTCTAGAGTAAATCTTATGAACTGATGAAAAAAATTTATAATCCCTACCAGATGTGTTCAAAAGTCGCCAGATATCTACAAGACCAAGATTTTTACAGATCTTGTGAAGTGTCAATGTTGCTCTAGGAGGGTTTACACACTTTTGCTTCACTATGATCAAGGACTGAGTCCATCAAAAGATTAAAGTCTCCTCCCAATATTATGTTATGAGAGATGCCAGCAGCTTGCAACATCCCTTCAAGATCTATAAAAAGCCCTGATCATCAACGTTAGGTGCATAAATATTAGCCAAAATCAACCTTTGCCCCTGAATTTCTCCTAAAACAATAATGACCCTTCCTAATTTCTCTTTAGTCTGTTTGAGACATTTGAATTGTAGATGTTTATTTATCAATATAATAACTCCCTTGCTCTTACTTCAGCCAGCACTAAAGAAAACATGTCCACCCCATATCTTCCCAAATTTTTCAGCTTCCTGCGGAGAAAGATGCGTTTCTTGAAGAAACACTATATCATATTTCTTGTGCTTAAGAACAGAAATAACCTTCTTTCTTTTATAGGGTGCCCCAATCCATTCGCATTCCATGTGGAGAGAGATAACACATTCATGTTAACATTTGACATATTGATATAATAAAAAAGAAAAATGAGTGTGTCAAAAACAAGATTACACAGACCACATTCCCCATTAGTGAAACAATCAAACCCGAACTTCCCCCAGAACAAAACAAATAGAAAAAAGAAAAACGTGCGCATTAATCCCATGCACGAAAGAGCCAACCGGCGTCAATCACTCTAAACTCAAAGAGTACATGTACGCCTATGAGAACTCCCGCGACAACTTTGCCATTGGATTATTCAAGTCCAGTGCTTCTGCACAAATTTTGTAAGGCACAATTATATAACAGAAAACACTTTGTAAAACAGACCCCAGCCAACAGGCAGAATAACAGAAAAAACATGTAGATTCATTCACAAAACTGTCTTGAAGGTGTGTTCCTCCACAAAATAAACTCCAGCTGATATAAAGCCGTTCAGTTTCCTCGGACAGACAAACAAATGATCAGTGAGCCAGCTGTTATGAGTGCTGCAGATGAGGTAATCATTCTACTAGGAGGCATAAGCACAAAGAACAAACATATTTAACCACAACTGTCCCGAAGTAGTGTAATTCCACAAAACAAGCTCCAGCCATTAGGCAGAGCCAGCGCGAAAAACAAAAACGGCATTCCGGTTTCTCGGATGATCAAGAGCCAAACTAACTTGGAGGCCATGCAAAAAAAACAACAACAAAAAAAATACCATAACTTACTCAGCCCGTCAACTTTATAAAAGACGTCCTTTATGTGAGCATATCGATATTTTGTGGTCATCCAAAGTGTCCATTCTTGATCTGGCCGGGAAAAAATATCTTCAGTCAATGCAAAAGTTTCTTGGAGTCATGCCATAAAACAAACTCCAGCCGCTAGGTGGAGTCAACGCAAAAAGAAACAAAAATGTCACCCAGCTTCCTCAGATAATAGAGTCCCTCAACCGCGAGTTAGTCCACTAATATAAGAAACATCAAATGGCTTACTCCAATGTATTTATAAAGGAAAGTGCCTGTTTTGTAAATACTTTGCGACCATTCTTCATTTCTATTCTCAGTTTGGCCAGGAACATCAATGCAAAGGCGATCTTCTGTTGGTGTAAGAGTTTCTTACATTCCTTGAACCGATCGCGTATCTCTTGTGGAATTCGCAAAGTCCGGGAACAAGAAAATATTATGGTTCTTCCAAGAAAGCTTCCCTTTACTCCTCGCCTGGCGCAACACAAGATCTTTATCGGATGATTTCAGAAATCTGGCCAGAATCGATCGGGGCCTGTCTCCCTCAGCAGATCTGCAAGCAGGGACTCTGTGAGCTCGCTCGATTTCCAGCTTGTGGCCTGTTATGTCGAGCAGACTCGGGAAAAACTCGTCCAGGAATTTCACCATATCTCTGCCCTTTTCATGCTCAGGAATTCCAACAATTCGTATGTTATTCCTTCGGCTCATATTTTCGAAATATTCCAGTTTTTCAGAAATTAATTCCAAATCTGTTTTGGACGCGGGCGGATTAGCGGATAATTCCCTTTCCGATGACTCAAGATAATTGATTCATCTTTCAACTTCTGTCACTCTTGTAAACAACTCAGAGAATATTGTTTCCATCGCCGTAATCGATCAACGTATTACAGCGAGAACCTCCAAGTCAGCAAGAACTTTTGTCAACATCACCGACATGTTGGACAACTGACACTGAATATCTTCTCCGGATGTGCCATCCAAATCGAGTCCCCGGCGCGCAGTCCCGTCAGAGGCCTCAGCTTGAACACGTAAGTGTCTTTTAATGTCTCCAGAATCTGAGAATTTTGACTTCTTTGCCATATTTACCTCAAAGAGCAAGTATGTAACTGGGTGTATTGAATCTCAACATGAAAATAATTAAAAAACTAGCAAAGTTCACAGAGCTCGTGTCTCACACGTCTGTCTCTCGTATTGGCGTCACGTGAACCTTACTCAAACTCATTGATTATTTATACACAGACACTAATTGCAATTTTAAAAGCTACAGGTGTGGGAAATTAACCTTTAATTGCCATTTAAACCTGTGTGTGTCACCTTGTGTGTCTGTAACAAGGCCAAACATTCAAGGGTATGTAAACTTTTGATCAGGGCCATTTGGGTGATTTCTGTTACCATTATGATTTAAAAAGGAGCCAAACAACTATGTGATAATTAATGGCTTCATATGATCACTATCCTTAAATAAAAGACAGTTTTCTTACATGATCAGTCCTATTTTCAAAATCAATGCCAAAATTTCACAATTTCTGCCAGGGTATGCAAACTTTTGAGCACAACTGTAGAAAGTCTGGGTACAGGACAAGACTGAAACAGTACCAAAAATACATGACGATGGCCTGGTAAAAAGATTCTAAGTCAGTTTTCATGTAACCTTTATATTACAAAAAGAAAAAAGTTGAAATCTGTTTTGATGAAAATCAACCCCATGGACATGAAAAGTTGAAGAAACACCCGTATGTGGAAATTATACATCTTAAGAGAGAATGTTGGGAACATTAATTAAAGATTGTCTAAATAGGCAATCTTTGTAAATAGTTGTAAATACGCTCTTTTGTTATGATACATTTATTTTTCCATGCTGTAATAACTGGCATAAACAACAGCATTAAAAATTTAAATAACTTAGAAAACAGGTTACTATTCCTTTCCTTTTATATATTTTTTTATCCAAAACAAGCATTGAGTTTTCACCAGTGCAATGTAGTCCAGCCATGATTCCCGCTCCCAGATTTTCAGATTTACTCTCAGTCGCTACTTCTTCCTATATATACAGTATCTTATATGACAGCTACATGCTGTAAAATATTGGTTTCCAAATGATTATGGTTTTTACCCAGACAGGTAGAGATGCTGAATATCAAAACTAGACTAAAGTCATAAGAGATTTTTCTAAATTATAAAAGCAAGCTATAACCTTGATTTTGACATCTACTAATTCGACAAAATACAAAACAGCAGCTCTGTGGGAGGAAGCTTTTGTCTGATGTATCTGTAATACTGACTAACGGTAAATCATGTAAATGTGAAACTACAGATCCACGTTTCTGCTGGTGAACCTTATTCACCAGGTGTTTCACATCCACATTCACACAACCTCTTTCTGTGTCTGCATAGAGACTCAACACACCACAAATCTACTTACATTGGATGTCCTGTTGAAGCTTGTTGTGTTGTGTGCAGGTAAAAGGTGATATGTGATTCTGCAGCAGAGATAACATAGCGATACATGTTTAAAGAGAGAAATGATTGCCTCAAATGATCATTAATGTGATTGCATGTAACCAATTAAAGTTAAAAACACACTACGTCATTTTCTTAGTATTACATTAATGAGGATAAGTGGTGTTCAATACAAGGAATGGAACAGAATTTAACTTTACACATTTGAAGTTCCAAACCTAAGTTTGGGAGGAGCTTGTTCAAATATGCCTGCCAATCAAATCCCAAGGATATATACGTGGCTGCTTCCCTTGCACCGGTGACAATTCTTCAGGCATCCCTCCACCTTCTCATCTCCACCTTTATTTGTCACAACACCTACATCAATTATTTCAAAATTGTCTTTCTATTTCTTGCTTTAGTCAACTAGTCCAGAAGGGAGGAATCTCAGAGCTCTAGCCCAGTCCTGTGCTCGAACCCATCTGTTATGGACAGCATGGCAAATACGTTTACCTTATGCGCTCCAATACTACACCGATCAGCCACAACATTAAAACCACCTGCCTAATATTGTGTAGGTCCCCCTCGTGCTGCCAAAACAGCGCCAACCTGCATCTCAGAAAAGCATGCTGAGATGCTATTCGGGCAGTGGTAGCTCAGCGGTTAAGGCTCTGGGTTACTGATCAGAAGGTCGGGGGTTCAAGCCCCAGCACCGCCAAGATGCCACTGTTGGGCCCTTGAGCAAGGCCCTTGACCCTATCTGCTCCAGGGGCGCCGTATCATGGCTGACCCTGCACTCTGACCCCAGCCTAGCTGGGATATGTGAAAAAGAAGAATTTCACTGTATATGTGCAAATGTATAATGTGATAAATAAAGAAAATTATAATAATTATAATTATTAATTATATTCTTCTCACCACAGTTGTACAGAGCAGTTATCTGAGTTACCGTAGACTTTGTCATTTCGAACCAGTCTGGCCATTCTCTGTTGACCTCTCTCATCAACAAGGCATTTCTGTCCACAGAACTGCCGCTCACTGGATGTTTTTTGTTTTTGGCACTATTTGGAGTCAATTCTAGAGACTGTTGAACATGAAAATCCAGTTAATGTTCACATCAACCTTCAGAATGGGGAAAAAAGTGATCTCAGTGATTTAGAGTGTGGCATGACTGAGTATTTCTGTTACTGCTGATCTCCTGGGATTTTCACACACAGCAGTCACTAGAATTTACTCCGAATGGTGCCAAAAACAAAAACATCCAGTGAGGGGCAGTTCTGTGGATGTAAATGCCTTGTTGATAAGAGAGGTCAACAGAGAATGGCCAGACTGGTTTGTACTGAAAGTCTATGGTAACTCAGATAACCGCTCTGTACAATTGTAGTGAGAAGAATAGCATCTCAGAATGCTATTCTGAGATGCGGGTTGGTGCTGTTTTGGCGGCACGAGGGGGACCTACACAATATTAGGCAGGTGGTTTTAATGTTGTGGCTGATCGGTGTATATGAACCAGTGAACTCGTGAAACAAGGTAAGCAAGCAATTCTAACAGTAGTATCACGCTACATGCATGCTGTAGCAACATGGGAGCCTCGGGGGGCTGTGCCCTCACTTCGAACACTGTGCCCCCCCACCCAACTTCGAACACTGTGCATCCCCCTCCCCAGCTAAAAAGTTACATTTGACCAAAATATTTTACCTTTCCAATGTGTTTTCTGTTCAATTCCCACAATGTGAAACTCCATTATGAAATAAATGAATCTGTAAATGTATTTGCTTGAGCACTTGCGTTCTAGTGTTGTAGCGTTCTCTAGGTCGTCACATGCCGCTGTGTGCAATGATTTCCACATTCGGGCAGATTCACGAATTGTGCCTGCTGACCATTCTGCTTGCAACCTCTCATTGAATTTTTCATATACTTTTTCTGTGCAGCACCCTGTGTTGTCTGTCTACACCAGAAATTTTGGTTTGACATGTAAGTCTCTTTAACAGAGGCCAAAAAAGGCAAATAGATGATAATAGCTACATACAGAACAGGTAAAGTTAATGGAATCACAAAATAAGATGTGCACCTGTGTGACGAGGCAGACGAGGAATGAGGATCTAAATGCAGCTTTAATGAAAAACAAAAGGTGAACAAAGTAACTCAGAATTAAACGAAACAAAAACATGGGAAACCAGGCACAGAACATGAAAACACATGTAAATACTGACAAACTAAACAGGGGAAACAAGGGCTTAAATACACAAGAGAAGACAAGGAACACCTGAGGAAGCAATCAGAGAACGAGGAACACACGGGGAAACAATCAGAGAGAACCAATCATGAAAAAAAACTAAAAAGGACTACAAAACCACAGGAAACAGGAACTAAACAAGAATTTCAACATAAAAGTCTAAGCAAAAAACACAGGGAATACGTGACAGAGCCCCCCTTTTAAGGAGCGGATTCCAGACACTCCATAAAAACAAAAACAAATTGTCCATGGGGTGTGGGGGAAAACAGGTAGTTCAGGGGGGCACAAGGGGCAAACAGGCTGTTCAAGGGGGCACAAGGTGAGCAGAGGAACAAGGCGAAGACAGGGAGGCTTGAGACCAAAGCGGAACTGGAGGAATGGAGAGCCAGGGGTTCAGAGGGCTGAGGTGGAGCTGGGGGCTCGGAAGACCGAGGCAGAGCCAGTGGGAGTGAGGAGACCAGAGCAGATCAGGCAGGTGGCTAGGAGACCAAGGGGACCAGAGCAGATCAGGCGGACATCCAGGAGACCAAAGCAGACCAGGTGGACGGCCAGGAGACCAAGGAGACCAGAGCTGATCAGGCGGATGGCCAGGAGACCAAGGGGACCAGAGCAGATCAGGCGAATGACCAGGAGACCAAGGGGACCAGAGCAGATCAGGCGGACAGCCAGGAGACCAAGAAGACCAGAGCTGATCAGGCGGACGGCCAGGAGACCAGGGAGACCAGAGCAGATCAGGCGGACGGCCAGGAGACCAGGGAGACCAGAGCAGATCAGGTGGACGACCAGGAGACCAGGGAGACCAGAACATATCAGGCGGATGGCCAGGAGACCAGGGAGACGGCCGCAGGGCCGAGACAGGGTCAGGGGGCCTGGGAGATAGCCGCAGGACAGGGACTGGGTCAGGGGGCCTGGGAGGCGGCCGCAGGACAGGGACTGGGTCAGGAGGCGGAGCCACTATAGGAGGAATATCTGAGGGAGCGGGCGGAGCCGCGGGAGGAATAGTCTCTGGGGGAGCGGGTGGAGCCGTGGGAGGAATAGTCTCTGGGGGAGCGGGCGGAGCCACGGGAGGAATAGTCTCTGGGGGAGCGGGCGGAGCCGTGGAAGGTATAGTCTCTGGGGTGCAGGTGGAGCCGTGTAAGGCACTGGAGGTGGAGCCATGGAAGGCAGAGCCAGGGAAGGCGGAGCCGTGGAAGACTCTGGGGAAGGAGCCATGGAAGACTCTGGGGAAGGAGCAGTGGAAGGCGGAGCCGTGGAAGACTCTGGGGAAGGAGCCGTGGAAGGCGGAGCCGTGGAAGACTCTGGGGAAGGAGCCGTGGAAGGCGGAGCCATGGAAGACTCTGGGAAAGGAGCCAGGGAAGGCAGAGCTGTGGAAGACTCTGGGGAAGGAGTCATGGAAGGCGGAGCCGTGGAAGACTCTGGGGAAGGAGCCAGAGAAGGCGGAGCCGTGGAAGACTCTGGGGACGGAGCCAGGGAAGGCGGAGCCATGGAAGACTCTGGGGACGGAGCCAGGGAAGGCGGAGCCATGGAAGACTCTGGGGACGGAGCCAGGGAAGGCGGAGCCATGGAAGACTCTGCGGACGGAGCCGTGGAAGACTCTGGGGACGGAGCCAGGGAAGGCGGAGCCATGGAAGACTCTGGGGATGGTGCCATGGAAGGCGGAGCCATGGAAGACTCTGGGGACGGAGCCAGGGAAGGCGGAGTGACCTCTGTGGTTGAGAACATGGGCAGAAACTGGAAAACGATCTCTGTGGCCGTGGGTATGGGCGGAGACTCAGGAACGACCTCCGTGGTCGTGTAAATGGAAAGAGACTTGGGAACGACCTCTGTAGTCATAGGCATGGGCGGAGACTCAGGAACAACCTCTGTGGTCATGGGCAGAGACTCGGGAATGACCTCCATGGTCGTGGGCATGAGCGGAGACTCGGGAGCGACCTCTGTGGTCGTGGGCATGGGCGGAGACTTGGGAATGACCTCTGTGGTCGTGAACATGGGCGGAGACTCAGGAATGGCCTCTGTGGTCATGGACATGGGTGGAGACTCAGGAACAGCCTCTGTGGTCGTGGACCTGTGTGGAGACTCAGGAACGGCCTCTGTGGTCGTGGACATGGGCGGAGACTCAGGAACAGCCTCTGTGGTCGTGGGCATAGGCAGAGACTTGGGAACAACCTCTGTGGTCGTGAACATGGGCAGAGACTCAGGAACGGCCTCTGTGGTCGTGGACATGGGTGGAGACTCGGGAACGGCCTCTGTGGTCATGGGCATAGGAAGAGACTCAGGAATGACCTCTGTGGTCATGGGCATGGATGGAGACTCAGGAACGACCTCCGTGGTCATGTACACAGGAAGAGACTTGGGAACGACCTCTGTAGTCGTGGGCATGGGCGGAGACTTGGGAACGACCTCCGTGGTCGTGGGCAAGGGCAGAGACTCAGGAACGACCTCTGTGGTCGTGGGCATGGGCAGAGACTCAGGACCTCCGTGGTCGTGTACACGGGAAGAGACTTGGGAACGACCTCAGTAGTCGTGGGCATGGGCGGAGACTCGGGAATGACCTCCGTGGTCGTGGGCATGGGCAGAGACTCAGGAATGACCTCCGTGGTCGTGGGCAGAGACTCGGGAACAGAAACTTTTCTTCTTCTTCTCCTCCTCCGGATGGCCGAAGTTGACAATGCTGGCTCTGGGACGGACGAGGCTGGCAACGCTGGCTCTGGGACAGATGAGGCTGGCAACGTTGGCTCTGGGACGGACGAGGCTTTTAGCTAGTTGGCCATGGCAGGCGTGGGCGTTGGCTCGTTGGCCGTGGCAGGCGTGGGCGTTGGCTCATTGGCCGTGGCAGACCTGGAGACAGGGGCCGTGGAAGGCCAGGAGACAGGGGCCGAAGATGCAGATTTTGGCCCGGGGTTCCCGCAATAATCCACTGTATGTGGGGAACTGCAAAGTTCCAGAGCCATCTCCACATATTCGCCGAGTGTCCAGTGAGGATCAGCCGGAGGCATCAGTTCCTTCAGTGCACTATTCAGACCGGCCCGGAAGAAAACCACCAGAGAGCGGTCTGGATAGTGCACTAAATTTGATAGCTCTAAAAACTCACGGGCATGATCCTCAACTGGACGGTCCCCTTGCTGAAGGAGCAGAATTCTGATAGCCACTAGATCCATTTTTGGGTCAGTCTTTCTGTGACAAGGCAGACGAGGAATGAGGATCTAAATGCGGCTTTAATGAAAAACAAAAGGTAAACAAAGTAACAGAATTTATTAAAAGTTTTAGCGCATTAAAATAAAGCTGATGGAAATGCAAATTATGTGTATAACACTTATACAGATAAAATATAAGTGTACAGATACAGATAAAATCATAAATAACAGAGCTATATGGGGTCATATTATATCAAAAGTTATATAAAGACACTGAACTTGGAGAGGTGGAGAGTTTTAATGTAAATTCCAACATCTCTTTGAAAAAATGACTGCAGCTTATGCTGGCTGTTTTGAATGGACTAATGCAGTGTTTCTCAAGCATTTCATGCTATCGAGTGTTTATTTACCCATGTAAAAGAAAAGAAATGAGCGTGTTTTCTTTTGGTTAGAAAATTAGAAAACAACACAAGTGATTTGTGATTTGAGCAAAGTGAAGAGGAGTGTTGAAGTTTTTATGTGTTGTTCGGACACCACAGCCCCACGTTTTACAACATATTTTCTGCAGGGACAAATAAAATTATGTAATGTGAATGGATTGTCCATATTTTAATTCAGGAGTGTGATATAGAATTACAGGCTCACTAATGCCACCACTTCTGTTGTATTTTTCCAAGTATTCCAATCAATTTCTTCTAATAATCCCAGATGCAGATGAGCTACTTCTCCATTTCGACACCATCTTTTGAATTAAACAGTAAGCTGGCCAATTTCAATAAATTGTCTCAATTCTCTCTCTGTTTTACACACATGTGGAGACATCTGGGACACAAAAGGTACACAATTTGCGATTTTCACAAAATTCTGTATGGAAACATCTCAAGAGCAGATTTCTACGCTAAAACAAAACGTATGCGACAAAGTGTTTATTTTAAAGAATGATGTCATGACGCACACCATATTATCGGTAAAAGGCCATTGAATGAAAATGGAAACGAACAGGAGACAGCAATTTCGCAAACTGTTTTTACGCATTTTCACTTTGTCGATAACAGAATAACGCAAAAAGTGAATGGAAACTTAGTTACTGTAACGAACTCTCCATAACCATAATGTATTTAAGGGTGTGTTCACACTTGTAGTTCTGTTCTCTTGGTTCTCTTGGTCCAGAACAAAAAAGAAAATTATACATTTAGTCCTGGTTCGCTTAGCGTTTACACGGGCATTTTTAACATCAAACCTAAAGATACAAAATCAAAAGGCATAAGTATAAGGTCACATCCTGATTGGACAGCTTTTATGACGTATATTTTGCGACGGAACTTGCCGAACATCCAAAACAATGCTGACTGCTGGGCTAAATGTGCTCGTTGGATTTATGTATATATGGTGGTATTTTTTTACCAGCTGAGAACAAACGAAGAGCTAATAAAATGTGTAAAGGAGTCAAAACAGCACCAGGAATTCCTCTGTTGCACACACAAACGAAGATATGCTGCAAGGAGACGGTGGTTCTGACGCCTGTACCGAACTGTAATGGGCAACATAGCTCCTATGATGAGAAGAACCAGGTATGTTTGAGGTCAGTATTAAAGGCAAATTATTTCCTGTTATGGGTCCATTTAGATATCTTTGGTTCATGCTGCGTTCATATATCAGTCAAACCGCACCAGAGTTTGTTTGGAAGCATTTACATTTATGCATTTGGCAGACTCTTTTATCCAAAGTGACTTACAGTGCCCTGATTACAAGGACAATCCCCCTGGAGCAACCTGGAGTTAAGTGCCTTGCTCAAGGACACAATGGTGGTGGCTGTGGGGATTGAACCAACAACCTTTTGCTTACCAGTTCAGTGCTTTAGTCCACTACACCACCACCACTCACTGGAAGCAGCCCGAGATCCACTATTCCGGGGGTCTCAGTCCGCTTGTTTAGTGCGCACCAAGGTTCGGATGGCAGCGTTCACACTCGTTCAAATGAACCGCACTAACAGAGCAATCGCACCAGAGTTCGTTTTAATCGAACCAAACATGCCAAGTGTGAACACACCCTTAAACTGTACAAACTATATATTCTATCCCCTAACCCTACCCATAAACCTAACCCTCACAGAAACCTTTTGGCATTTTTACATGTTCAAAAAAACATTGTTTAGAATGATTTTTAAGCCATTTGAATTACGGGGACACTAGGGATGTCCTCATAAACCACCTTTATAGCATAATACCCTCGTAACTACTAGTGTATAACATTAAAAATGCCCTCTTAAATCACCAAAACCAAACCACACACACACACTCATTTTAGCAGCGTTACATTTAATTAGGGTACAGTGCCAAATTTGTGCCCCCTCTAAAATGCCAAATGCACCCTTACATATTTCAACCTGGCGCTGATTCAGCCTGCTAACATGTTCAGTGTTTATATTGTGTTGACATGCTTTTGAAGCGATGTTTACTATGTTGCACCATGTACTTCCCTCATATAATATTTTTTAATTAACAAATGCGAGCAAAACAACGTACTGTACAGCCCTGAACTCTCATGAATTCGACTGAACCCAGAACATTCCTTTAAATGTCCCGGAAATTATGACACAAGCACAAGGGTTCCAAAAAATAGGTTTGATTTTTAAGTATAATTTCTTGATTGTTTTTTTTTTTTACTTCCCGGTTTCTGTGGGACCAGAATCTGTGTCTCTGAGGCTACTCATGCAATGTGCTATCAGTAGTTCCACAGGAAAAAGTGAACATTTGAATTGATGCAAAGACGTCTAATGGGACATGTTGCTTGTCAGTAACCCAGCAGGAAGGGGTCGATGTCATGGTACTTTAACATTCAATTTACCATGTGATCATGTTGGGTCATGATGTTCAAAGCAATGTTTTGATAGTGCGACAGAGTAACAGTGTTATATTTTTCAGGGAAATCAGCTGGTGGGGGGTGGTTGGGGTTTATGACCTGGACCTGTTCTTATAAGGTTTATTAGACTGGTTCATTAGAACAATTTTAAAACTCAGGTATAATATAACAGACAGTTTGGGCTTGTGTCTGATAAATAGCAGAAATAACAGTCTTCTTGTGGTAGATATTCAGAGGTATCTGTTTACTCAAAACACACTTCCTCAGACACAACAGAAACCTGAAGCACTCATGTGCCCTTTTTAGAATGTCTTATAGCTTCACAGATTGCTCAAGAGAATATATATTGACATGCATTCACACAATTGTCATGAATTAGCCTCTGACTCAATGTACAGTTATGATACTGGAAGTCTGAGTTTGTCTTAGAGTCTCGTTGAACTTTTATAGTTGCTGTTAAATTGCATCAAGTGTTCATTGCATGAAGTCGCAAAGTGTTGCTAAATGTCATTGGCTTTTAAAAAAACATATTGGTTTCCAGGTAAAAATTATGAAGTAAATGCAAACTTATATTTGAAATGGAAATGGATTAAAAACTCTTAGGGTTGTTAAAGTTGGTCTTTTTAAGGGATCCGAGAAGTGACTTCACCTGGTTTCATGCTGACAGAGTTTCACTTCATACACTGAGATACTGTTAGGTGTGTTTGAATGAAAAGTGTTGACCTGGACACACACACACACACACAAACACACACACATACACACACATGTTGGTGCAGCTATCCTTATGAGGACTCTCCATAGACATAATGATTTTTATACTGTACGAACTATAGATTCTATCCCCTAACCCTAACCCTACCCCTAAACCTAACCCTCACAAAAAACTTTCTACATTTTTACATAAAAAAATAAAATAAAACATAATTATGTTTTTTAAGTGATTTGAATTATGGGGACACTAGAAATGTCCTAATAAACCACATTTATAGCATAATACCCTTGTAATTACCAGTTTGTAACCTAAAAAAAGTCCTTGTAAACCACCTAAACCCGCCCACACACACACACACTCATGCACACACAGCTAAACTGAAGAAACATATGAAAATGCAACGCATGATTTTGTATAATCTTAGATCTAACCATGGATGATGTATAAAAGATAATGCAAGTTTCTAGAAACCTCCAGGAATCTCTTAGGATCAGAGGTCAGGGAGAATGGGGTTGTGTGGATGAGAGGTGTCATTGGAAAATGGGTTCATGACATGGAGAAAACAAAGACATGTATTGTGCTTCATAGAACGTGGCAATGGAGAAAGGACCCAGTCAGACACATGAGCTGTGTTAGGCAGTGGCAATTACTTATGTGCAGATGACCCAAGATAAGTTCATAACACTAAAATTTTAAACCAAAAAGGTGATGTGTGTAATTTCTGCGCCACCAGCAAAAATAACGATTGCTTTCAAACTGGACACCCAAACACCTTCCTTGTCTGCCACAGTTTGAGCAATCAAATAATCTCACCCCAAACTCACACCACTGGCTCAGCCAGTGTTGCTACTGTATGTCAAGCTGGCTTAGCAGACTGATCTCACTGGGTGCTTCTTATTTCTAAAATTGTGCATCCTTGTTTCCTTTCCTTATTTCTTTTCCTTGCATCCTAGCTCCTCCCTCTTGGGACATGGGGAAAGGAAATGAGGGCAGAGGAATCGGCGCAAGATATATTTGTAAAATGGAATGTCCTGCTCACTCAATCATCACCTCAAAGGTTTTCGGGTCATGGGCTGGAGGATGGAGGAGCGAGGAAACAAAGCATCAAAAAGAGTATTGAGAAGCATCCACTGTGAATTCGGCAACAGTCAGTCAAAAGTTCCTCAGCTGAAATCAGTCTGTTAAGTGACATTCGAATCCCTGCTCCCAGTGGCCAAAGCTGGAAGTGTTGTTGAACATATGGGCATCAGTGAGCTCCAGTTTCTGGGTGGAATATCCACAAAGCCAAAAGCGAGTTGCGAAGCTCTTTGTATTTTTAGTTGTAACTAATGTAATACATTCAGTAGTAATGCTTTTTTTTAACTGTATGTCCAATCCCAAATCCCAACCCAGAACTAAACCCTCAATGGAGTAAACATGTAATTTTAGAGTAAAAATGCAACAATAATGTGCATGCGATTACTTCCCGGTTTCTGTGGGACCAGAATCTGTGTCTCTGAGGCTACTCATGCAATGTGCTATCAGTAGTTCCACAGGAAAAAGTGAACATTTGAATTGATGCAAAGACGTCTAATGGGACATGTTGCTTGTCGGTAACCCGACAGGAAGGGGTTGATGTCATGGTACTTTAACATTAGATTTACCATGTGATAATTTTGGGTCATGATGTTCAAAGCAAAGTTTTGATAGTGCGACAGAGTAACAGTGTTATATTTTTCAGGGAAATCAGCCATTAAATTGCTTAACTATAGTTGTCTCTACACATTACACTAGGATAGGAGAAAGTACGATTAATTTCTGCTTTAACGTTTTTAACTCAAATCAAAGTGGTGCCAGAGTTACAACTTGTGGTGATAACTGCAGTGACCACTCTGAATTTACTTATTAAGTAAATTCAAACCCTATTGAAACTTTAACATAAAATTAAAAAGAAGTAGAAATTGCAGCTATTTTTTGAGAAGGCATGAAGGTAGCCTGTTATTTCTATTACATAAGTTCCATATAAATTACCACAAGTTGTAGGCTATCACTCTCACATACAAACACTGCAGACACAATGACCCTAACCCTAACCCAAATATTTTAACATCGTTGTTCATTTTTGCATGATTTCTGCCTTTTTTAGGCAGACATTAGCTACCTTATATTGGTCTCCTAAAGCAGTAAAGCAAAATACTTCAACAAGTGACAGAAAATCTTTTTCTGAAAGCGACAAATCAACAGGCCGTAGTTTGCAATAACAAAACAGTGAACTTGAGTGAAGGTTCCTTGGGAAGTTATTGCACAGAGACCATCTTCTAAATAATTGCCACCCACCTATTGCTTGCTAAAGAATGTTCCACTGAACTACAGTACTATGTGTACAAACTGTGAGACAAATGTTACCAAACACCAAAACCTCATCCTAACTGTACAGAAATACAGAGGGATCCAACAATATTTGCTTTTGACTCAGGGTCTAGTCAGTTTATTGAGTGACCAACAAATGAGCAGCCGAATGTCCAGGCATCTACAGAATTTAGCTACAGAATAATAGCAAAGTTGCTAATTTAAAGCTAATTGAGTCTTCATGGGCATTGTTCATCAAGCACACAGCAGAATCTGTGAACATTATTTACCGAAGGTGTGCTCTGTCTCTACCAAATGGATTGCTATTTTCAGGACAAACTAATTTTGACAGACTGATCTCACAGTGAAATCAGAAACAGTATGTTGACGTTTCTTTAGCTAAACTTGGAATTATAGAAAATTCGAAGCACTGCCCCCAGTGGCCAAAGCGGTAAGTGTTGTTGAGAATATGGGCATGCATGAGCTCCATTTTCCAGGTGAAATGTTCATGGAGGCACGCCAAAAGCAAGTTGTTTTCAGGTGTACAGGCAGTAATACAGTGAAGAGGAATGCATATTTTATAAACCCAAACTCTAAACCTAAACCTAACCATCAGTGGAGTAAAAAGGTAATGTTAGGGGGAAAATTAAACCTCCGAATTGCGCTTGTCACTGATAATGTGAATGCAATTTCTTCCTGATTTTAACGTTGGATCTGAAACCGGGTCTCTTACAATTCTAATGCAACATGCTTCCAGTCTCACCACAAGAGAAGATAAACAAATTTGAGCCAATGTAAAAATGTTAGTATTTGTTTTGCACCAAAAATAGAACTTTTTTTTTAACTTTCAGATCAAACAGCGCAACTTTAGTGTCATCAGACCAAAATATTTTATTTCTAAAGTTTTATGTTTTGTCACATCTTGTAGGAAACTCCAGGCATGACTTAATATTAAGCCTAAAACCCTGTTTACACCTGGTATTAAGATGTATTTCGGGTGATCAGATCGCATGCGCTCAGGTGAGACACATCACTGTTTACACCTGGTCACTTAAATATGTCTCCTGTGACCATTTGTGATCAGATTTGGAGGGGAGGGACACTGTATAATGACGAAATACATCAATCACTATGTCAGTGTGTTACTCTATTATTATAAAAAAATAAAAGTTTTGAAAAAAAAAAAAAATGGTGCACTATTTCTCCCAGATGTAGCTGAAATTTAATCTAAGTACAAATGCAACATTTCAAGCAGAATTGTCTGTTATTTTAGTGTACTGCCTGTGAGCTGCAGATGTTCGTGCTTCTCCTGCATGTTGATTTTTTTTACATTTTCTGATCGGACTGTTATTTACTTTTAAACCGTGGTATGTCGTTTTTGTGATCCGATCACAAACTTTTTAGACACCATTTAGACCTGTATTTAGCGCTGACCACATGTGATCACCAAAAATGCATCTTAATACCAGATGTAAACGGGGTCTAAGTCTTCAAGCTGCTCTCTGAAATACAGAGAATCTGTGAAATGCTGAAGAAATGCTTGATGTCTGGTCAGTTTTTCCTAATTCTGCCATAGAGCTCTGAAAGTCTACCAGTGTTGTACTGTCCTCTTATCTGGCAATTACTTGTCTTGACCGTAAATGAGGGGTTGTCAGATCAAGTCAAAGTAAAGTACAGTGTACAGTCAGAAGGCCTCTGCTTTTCTGCTTATATATGCTTCCCCTGGGAGACATTATCAGGAACCATGGAGTTAGTTTTCACAGTTTTGCCCATGATACACAGCTTTATATTTCCTCAAGACCTGATGAAATTTCAAACATTTTCAAGTTAGCAGAGTGTATCAATGATATCAAAGACTGGATGGCTAGAAATTTCCATCAGCTAAATTATGACAAAACAGAGGTACTAATTATTGGACCAAAAACCTCTAAGCATAAGATGCTAGAAAATAAATGGTCTCTCGATGGATGTACTGTTACATTGTCTTCTACCCTTCAACACTTGGGTGTTATGTTTAATAGCAATCTGTCCTTTGAAATTCACATTTCCAATGTTTGTACAACAGCATTCTTCCACCTCAGAAATATTGCTAAGTTACAACACGTTTCTGATGCCTTCATGACCTCAAGACTAGATTATTGTAATGCATTACTGACAGGATGTTATGTAAGATCAATAAATAAGCTTCAGTTGGTTCAAAATGCAGCAGCTAGAGTGCTGACTAGAAGCAAGAAATATGATCATATCAGCCCCATTTTATCTTCACTACACTGGCTACCTCTTAGGATTCTTATCAATTTAAAAATTATGCTTACTACTTATAAAGCTTTGAATGGTCTAGCTCCAAAGTACCTAAGTGACCTATCATGCAATAATCCATCATTTTCACTACAATCGCAAAATTCCAGCCTATTGATAGTACCTAGAATATCAAAATCCACAAATGGAGGTTGATCCTTTTCCTATTTGGTTCCTAAACTATGGAATAGTCTTCCTAACACTGTTCGGGACTCAGACACACTCTCTCAGTTTAAGTCAAGACTAAAAACTCATATTTTCAGCATGGCATACACCTAATTTATTCCTCAATTCATAGTTATGCTGCACTAGTCAGTTTTGACGGAACCAGAAACACTTCTCATATTCTATATCTCTGCTGGACTTCACAGAGGATGAACTGCTACCAACTCTAACAGTAAGACCTGGGATACTTCACAGTCCACTGCCTGCTCCTCGGGCTTAGGATGGACTCCACCAAAATGAACCACCAAGCTTTCAGCCGGACTATGAAGCACACCTCGCTGACCTCCGCCAGCATCATCTTGGTCATAGGATGCATTACACTCTCTTATAACAGAATACATAGATGATAAATTAATACCAAGTAAAGCCTTAATTAGCCAAATAAAAGGACAACTGCATCTACGTTCACTTCTGCAGACAATTTCGGATGGAATTCATAGACACTTAATCATTAATCTTAGAGTTTGTACAAAATCCTCTAGTTTTAAACATAGCCCACCAACATCTGCTTAGTTTACTTACATAAAACAAGACTTGTATTACAGATATATTACAGATATAAAACTAATATTGGCGTTATGTGATCCTGGTTTGCCCCAAGGTTATTTTTCTCCAATAACTACATCTTTTGGAGTTTTGTGTTCCTTGCCACAGTCACCTCCGGCCTGCTCACTGGGGCCTAAAGACAATCATTTTTAAGGCATGATTTGTAATCTCGTTATTCATTATGAATAGCATAATATTTTCTTACAGCATACATTTCTGTAAAGCTGCTTTGAAGCGATGTGTGTTGTGAAAAGCACTATATAAATAAATACTTGACTTGACAAAGAGCCATGCAAAAATCATTTTGCAGAAATGTACTATAGGTCTAGAAACGTGATTTTACGAGACCAGTTGTAAAATCACTATCCCTAAACTATAAGGAATAGCTAGCACCACAAATTACTTATACAGCCATGGGAAAAATAAGAAGTTGCTGTACATAGAGTACATGTGTGGGTATGTCTGTGCAAAAGCTCATAGATTTACTCATGCCATGTCTACTAAAAATCAGGAATAGAGAACATCAAAACAAGGATTTGCAAAGATATTGCCCTAGACTCCATCCAAGTTTCATTCTTTACCATTCAAGATTTCAAATGCAAAAACCACAAAACTTTCACTCTGGCCTCTGACACTCGGTACAAAACCAAATGCTGTGTGTGTGTGTGTGTGTGTGTGTTTGTATGTGTGTGTATTTCAACCACTAACTCACTCTTTATTACTGTTCTGTTAGAGTAAAACCTTGAGTCATCACCTTGGAAGTGTTTTATATGTGTATTATTAGTTTTGTGTGTGTGCACACACGTGTGAGACAGTGCGAGATACATAAATGAGTGATATTGACATACATATTGAAGGGGCAGAGGATTTTATGTGTATGGATGTTAAACCTAGGCTTTATTGACATTTGAGAAGGCATGTGTCTCCCCCACCCACATGCCTGATAACCCGGTTAGCTGCTTAGCTCTCTGACTAATGAGCTGTCTCTCAATAGCACACATTCACATTTACTGAAAATGATTCATCATTCACCAATTAGTACCTTCACTTTTTTTATGTGACAGCAGCTACTTCAACAACAAGTGACCACATGAAACATTTGATGATATAATTACATGATGCCTGATCCTTGCAAAGAACAAGTAGTCATTTAACACATGCTTTTATTAAAACTGACTTACACTGCACTTTAAGTGGTATGCTATTTTTCCATTGTAGCTTTTTAACATGTTTGCACACACCCCCTTTCTTTTCACATCTCCTCCTATGCAGTTTATTGCGCAATTACCTGTCTCCTGGTTTGTTAATGTCCCGATCCCATGTCTGTTTGTCAGTAACAGCTCAAAACAGCATGCGATCCAGGGATCTGCCCACATGAATATCCAGAGATGGATAACTCCATTGTAGTCCCAGTGGAAACTCACGCGAGTACCACAGTATGTTTGTTTAGGCATAGTGCTGATTGCACTTAGTTGACGAGAATGGCCAAATTAATCCGATAAAATAACGGAATAATTCTGAACAAATTTGGACAGGAACATTTTAAATGCTCACTCTGCCTTAGACACTTAATCACACTTATTCAATAAAAACAGATAAAAGCACCATCACGCACAATCTCCTATAAGATGTTACATTAGATATTTTTATCAACTTCTTTTTTTAGTAATTATGACAGGTTTTGTACTCCTTTTTTTTTAATATATTAAAAAGAATATCTATTTTTATTGATAGAAGGATTCATTGAACTGAGCTCATACAGGCCAGTAGGGGGCACTCCTTGCAGAAAACTAATATATATATATATATATACTGGCGGCCAAAAGTTTGGAATAATGTACAGATTTTGCTCTTATGGAAAGAAATTTAAGTACCAATAGTCAGGACATTAATTTGAAAAAAAAAAAAAAAAAAAAAAATTCAAATTAATGAGTAAAAAAAAAAAAAAAAAAAAAATGTTCAGAACTTCTTAAACTACTTCAAAGATTTCTCATAAAAAAAATCATCCACGTGCAGCAATGACAGCTTTTCAGATCCTTGGCATTCTAGCTGTCAGTTTGTCCAGATACTCAGATGACATTTCACCCCACGCTTCCTGTAGCACTTGCCATAGATGTGGCAGTCTTGTCAGGCACTTCTCATGCACCTTACACTCTAGCTAATCACACAAAAGCTCAGTGGGGTTAAAATCCATAACACTCTTTTCCAATTAACCGTTGTCCAATGTCTGTGTTTCTTTGCCCACTCTAACCATTTGTTTTTGTTTTTCTGTGGGAGGCTCGAGGGGCGAAGCCGTGGAAGGCGGAGCTGTGGGAGGCTCGAGACAAAGAGTCCTGGGTGACTGGGAAACGACCTCCGTAGTCACGAACAAGAGACTCAGGAACGACCTCTGTGGTCATGGGCATGGGCAGAGACTCGGGAACGACCTCTGTGGTTGTGAACACTGGCAGAGACTTGGGAATGACCTCTGTGGTCATGAATGCTGGCAGAGACTCAAGAACGACCTCTGTGGTTGTGAACACAGGAAGAGACTTGGAAACGACTTCCGTGGTCGTGAACATGGGAAGAGACTTGGAAATGACCTCCGTGGTCGTGAACACGGGCAGAGACTTGGAAACGACCTCCGTGGTCATGTACACGGGAAGAGACTTGAGGTTAGAAGCCTTTCTTCTGCTCCTCCTCCTCCGGGCGGCCGAAGTTGGAAATGCTGGCTCTGGGATGGACGAGGCTGGCAACACTGGATCTGGGATGAATGAGGCTGGCAACGCTGGCTCTGGGATGGATAAGGCTGGCAACGCTGTCTCTGGGACGGACGAGGCTTCCAGCTCATTGGCCATGGCAGGCGTGGGCGTTGGCTCGTTGGCCATGGCAGGCGTGGGCGTTGGCTCATCGCCCGTGGAAGGCGTAGGCGTTGGCTCATTGGCAATTTGTGAGGAAGGGTCTTCATGGCCCTACACACTGACATCAGTGGCAGATCATTCAACTTGGAGACAGGGGCCATGGAAGGCTTCGAGACAGGGGCCGTGGGAGGCATGGAGCAAGGAGTCGCGGGAGGCTTGGCTGTGACATGGCGTGGAGTGGACTCAGGCATGGAAGGCTCGGAAGCCGAGATTGGGATTGAGAAAGGAGGATCCTCTGAAGCGAGAGTTTCAAATATTAGCTTCACGTATTCCTCCCACATGCAATCTCCGGTCTCCGGCAATTCCCTCCACTGGCAAGCTGTGAGTACGATCCGGTATATGGACTTCAGGGTGGAATCATCAAAACCTGTGTGGCAGGCTACGGTGCTGAAGAAGTGGGAGTATTTCCTTATCGATAAGTCCGCCTGGCTCAGTTACACGAATTATACCGCTAGACCCATTTTGTGGTGAGTTGTTCTGTAACGTTTGGAAGGAAGTCATGAAAGCTGGATCTAGATGCAGCAAGAAGTTTAATAAAGAATATAAGCAAAGTATAAAATAACTCAGTAAACACAGGAACAAGGCAGAACTTGGAACTAGAAACATAAAACAAATGAAACATCCACGATGGGAACTGGTACATAGAAACAAGGGAGAAACACAACAACTCACAAAGACTGGGTAGAAATCAGGGCATTATATACACAGGGGTAAATGAGGAAATGAAACACAGGTGAGAACAATAGGGAACAGCTGGCAGTGATGAGGGCAGGGAATTATGGGAAGTGTAGTCTGGTGGAAACAGATGACAGGGGCAAACACTAGGCAAAACAACAGTGAATCATGTCAATTGCAGCGGCCTCAACAGTTAAAGGAATTGAACACATACAAACTCGTGTTTGACATGCCATTTCATTATGCCAGTGTTACCTGGAGTGCTTTCTTTGTTCTGAAACATTTTGCAAGATCATATAGAGGTTTAATGTAGCGATAAATATTTTGCTGTTAACAACAACAAAACCATTTTGGCGTTAGGAGTGTTGCCATAGAAACAAATAACTTTCAAAGGTGTGAGGATGTGAACAGCTCAGAGTAAAATCTCCTTATTGCAGTAATTTCGACACGACTTCAGCTCTTTATAAAAATTAGCTACACTGTATATCTGGTAACATCCAGGGCAGATCCATTGTCCACCCCAGTATAAGTATACATATGTATAAAATATAAATGTAAGATGTTGACATTGTGTAGGGGTTCATTCATTTCGAACTGCCTCAACTCTTACCGAATGCACAAATGACCACACAGACTGATCGTGTGATTGATTACAGCAGCAACCAATCACGTGAAAGTATATCAGTGGTTAATTGCGTGATAGGTTATAGAAGCGGCCAATCGCGTACTTGCTGCTGCAGCTCATGTACCGTGTTTGGGTACACGCAGGCTTGGGTTTTTTAACCTATTTCCTCAACCACAACAATATGACAATATGGACAAATACATGGAGAAAAAAGAGGTAAGAGATTAATTTCTCAGTTTTTATTCAAGTCTTCACTGAATGATTATTCAGTATATTGCTGTCAGTGGAGACATGTCCTCAGCACTTTCTGAAATTTGTCAGGTATGTGTATAATGCAGATGAAACATCTCCAGTTCTTGAGTAGGAGTTACTATTTCATCTGATCTGTGTGTGTTTTGATTGGCCATTCGGCACTGGAATGTGTTATTTTTAATGTTATGATGAGTGTTTGTTGCAGCTGTTATCAGTGTTGTTTAGTGTGAGCAGATTTTTCAAGTGTAACACCCATCCACTGACATACAGATACAATCTTGGTTTATTACAATAAAAAGTTATATTTTGGTGAATTAGAAACCAGAACCTCAAATATCAAGACTGATAGTGGCAGATGTAGAGATGAAATTACCATATTATGTGAAATATCTTTTTGAGTGCTTGAATTGGTCATTAAGAATGACTGTTTATCAAAATAGGTGATTTAAAAGAATCATTTATTGTGCACAAAATAATGAATATTCATGAGTTTCGCAACACTGCCACACAAAGTACAGTTTTCCTAGAGTTTATTTTTATATAGAACTAACTTTGTGTTAATGTTTGCTTTCAAATGGCTTGTTCCAGCTGTTACAAAGTTGATAGGCCTACAGGATTTTATAAGCAGAATAACATTGGGATCTCCATCCATTGGTACACTTAGCAAAATAAAACAATTTGGCCTGCATAATGTGTTGAAGTTTATTCCAGATTGCCAGTTTTATGTCAAGCTAAGGAACATTTAGAATTTGTTGATTTGTTTAATAGACAATTTCTTGGTACTCTGGAGATTTCCTTTTTTTTTTTTTTTTATGTTGGCAAATCAGTAGCAAAATGGTGTGGTTCCTGTGGAAATGCAGTTGTATTGCAAATTCATGGATATTTATAATTTGATAGTGACTCCAATTAATGAACTAGTACTTGTTGCAAGGAAGCTTGGTACCTTGATTCATAATAACTACGCATGGGTGCTTGCTTTGGTGTTGCCCCCCTTCATAGTCTGCATGCCACCCCATGGAAAATATTCTAGATCCGCTCCTGGTAACATCTAAAATAAACAGTTTTTATCCATGTCAAAAAGATGTACAGTAATATGGCAGAATCATCCGCACAACAGACTGATCTCGTGAGAAATCAGCGACAGGAGGTTGAATTTTTGACTGCTAAAATCAGCCTCTGCTTTCGTTCTTTTGCTTTTTTTAATTTCTGAACTACTTCAAGTGGGGGAAGCTGGAATTACAATTGGCAATGCACCTTTGCAAGACATGTGCGAACATTATCATATTTGAGTAGTAATTAGATTGAATAATCCTAACCAAAACCCAATTCTAACAGTACTGAGACCTAGAGTAAACAGTGTTATTTCAATTATTTCTTTGCAAGTGTAGCATCTTGCTAACTAGAGGTTAAAAGGGATGTGACATCAAAGGCACAGCATGAGCAAAATTTTCTGATTCAGCCCATTGAATTCAGCACGTTGGGTCCAAATTTGGGTGGAAAAACAATCCGTGCGGGATTCGAATCGATGTCTCCAGCATGGGAGGTGGGCATGCTTATGAGAAGGCTAAAGGCTACAGCCCTTAACAGCAGTCACTATTGTGCCTCTTAAGGCCAGGGGAGTGAGGTTTACACATACTGCACAGCTATCACATACCAGCTGGCCCCCAACACCACTGTAACCAGTACTACTCGACCCACTCCGAGCGGGATTCGAACCCGGCGTCAGCCGAAATGGGAGTCAACAAGGACACATTTGAACCTTTTACAGAATAGAATAGAATAGATTTATTTATTGCCGCACAACCAGTGCCGGTGGATTTTATTTCCATGACTGTTGTGTGATGTGACCATAGAATACCCTTTTCTAAGAATAACAACTAAAATTTTTGTCCTTTTAAGAGCTTAATAACTGTACAATAACTCTGTATCACTGTATGATATTGTTTGGAAAAGAAATCACCTTGGACGTTCTTTAAGACATCTTATTTTGTATTCAATGCAAGAAAGAAAGACAAATGGGTTTGGCACGAAATATGGGTCAGTAAATGATGACAGAATTTTAATTTTTGGGTGGATTGTTCTTTTAGTTGTTACTGAAATGCACAGAGGTTTAATTGTTCACAGATCATTTGCAGGGATTGAACAACCGACCTTCTGGTTATCAGCCTTGAGCTGATTTGTGGAGATGCTTTCCCTTATACTGTATTGCAATGACAGTAAGGCCTCATTTGAAGTCAAACCAATAACCACAAAATATCCGCCATATGCCACTATGAATAGTCATAACCTACTTAACCGTTATCTATTTTAATGAGTTAGTATAATAACATTTTTATTAACATTTAACATTGCTTTTCTATAAGCTACAAACCAAGAGGACAATGAATATATGTGGACAAAAAGAGTGTTCTCTTTGGCAATGCCATGAACACATGAAAATCTATGCAGGCAGCTGAATGTACTATATACTTTAACAAGATAATACATTTGTTAAATTGTTTAACAACACTCTGGAATACTTGATTGTGGTTGGTCAATTGGTCAATTAGTTTTTTATAATGACCGCTAAACTGACCACTTGATTGTTGTAACAGGCAACCGATTTCCTATATTGCTTTGCTAGTTTCATGCTTCAATTCAACTCAATATTTCATGTCCTTGAATTTATTTATTTGGTAATACATTCTCTGTGTAATAAGCTGGATAATATTGTACAGTAATTAACTAACGTATGTTATTTTATCATGTAGTGACACCTGTTTTTTAAACCTGCACAAAGATCGCTCATTATTGAGATTTAGCTGAGACGGGTCACTTCTATTAAAATGAATGGGAGAAACTGGAATGCCCTATGGTCAACGGATATAGAAAGGAAGTCCCACCTTACAGGTAAAAAGAACCAATCATGTTTTAGATACAGACATTGCATGTCAATCAACTCTAAAATGCACATGCGCTTTAGCTATACAAGCCGGGATAATGTCATTTCTTGGCGTGATCTGAGGTAAGAAGCACAATTTATGATACCAGTGTAGTCAGATTTTACTGCTGATTTGAAATATGTTCTTTGATTGTAATCTTGACCAATCGTTTTGTGTATTGCCACTTGTTAACATAGAAAAATATCTGCCCGGGAGTGTTCCAAAGATGGCCGCTGAGTGACCTGACTGGTAGAACTTAAACAAGTGTTCCGTGTTCAATACAAGTTAAGTTCAGTTGACAGCTTTTATGGCAAAATTCTGAAAACCACAAAAATGTATTTCAACTTGTCCTTCCTTTTCATAAAAAAAAAGAGAACAAGTTTAAAGTGAAGTATTTACAATGGAAGTGAATGGTGCAAATCTGTAAACAAAAGGAGGGATGGTCAAAATTAATTTTTGTGTTAAACAACATTATGGCACAAAAGCTGTAGATTGAATTTAAAGGTGCACTCAGTAACGTTTTGCTCGTGTCATCTTGAATTTGCAGTGACACCTAGTGGTGTGGATGCTGCCTCATTCAAAATCAAGAGTTTTCAGTTATAGATGCCATTGCAGAAATTCACTATTCAAAATCAGCCATGATTAATTTAATCCAAGAGTAAAAGTGTCCAATAACAAGACGGTTACTGAGATTAAGCAAGTAGTATTCAGTTGGTCATGTGATTCTAAAATGGCAGACCCCATGAGGTCGCCCCTGCCCCATGTAGAATAAAACAGCTTTTATAAGGCTACTGATATGACTAGAGTCCTCATCTCATGTGAGTGGTCATGATTTTCATGCATATGTTTCAAAATAACAATTCTTTTTTTTAATGGGGAAAAAATTTCTGAGTGCACCTTTAACTTATATTGAACCCGGAATATTCCTTTAAGTGCTCCATTACGGGAGGTGTCCGGTCCAAAAGTGCTAAACAGTATATCTCGAAGTTTGTCTTCTCAACATGAAAATAGTGCGGAAATACTGCCAAACACGGAAATTTTATGTAATTATGTTAGTTATGCTTATCAAAGGACATAATAATGTTATACCAGTTGTCATGTAAATTTAGGCCTTCCACATTGCAGACTGCAAAGACTGTCTAAAATAAACTTCAGTTAATGTTCACATCAACCATCAGAATGGGGAAAAATGTGATCTCAGTGATTTCAACCTTGGCATGATTGTTGGTGCCAGATGGGCTGGTTTGAGTATTTCTGTAACTGCTGATCTCCTGGGATTTTCACCCACAACAGTCTCTAGAATTTACTCAGAATGGTGCCACAACCAAAAAACATCCAGTGAGTGGCAGTTCTGTGGATGGAAACACCTTATTGATAAGAGAGGTCAACGGAGAATGGCCAGACTGGTTCGAGCTGACAGAAAGGCTATGGTAACTCAGATAACCACTCTGTACAATTGTAGTGAGCAGAATAGCATTTCAGACTGCAAAACATGTCGAACCTTGAGGTGGATGGGCTACAACAGCAGAAGACCACATCGGGAACTTTATTAGGACCATGGTGTTCCTAATGAAGTGCTCGGTGAGTGTATATTAATATAATTTATTACATGTCCCTTTGTTTCTGATAAACTGCGAAGGAAGCGATAAAGACACTTTAAGTTGCATGCAATATATTTATGAGTGGGCCGATCCTCTCATTAATTTAAGAACGTTTTTACGAGCACTTATGGTATGCTTGTATGCTTTTGGAAAACGTGCCGTAGAGATTAAATACTGCTTAGGTGCAACTAATGTTTTACTTACTGTTGTGGGTAACCCATTCATTGTTACTTTAATAATTCATTTATGAATGTCTTGTATTCCATATGTTCTTTCATCACTTTTGTTGGTGTAACCATATTTATCATGTAATTGTATTTAATAAAACCTGTTAATGAAGGTTTTAACCACATTTTTAGTTTGCCTCACACATTTTTTTTATAGTAGGCTATGTGAAAACAGCCAATGAGTGTCAGCAGATGTTGTCTTTAGTGAACAGACCATTTTATATTCAGACTTATATTCACAAAGCTCAAATCTGAAAGCCTGCAAGATGTAAAAGACAAAAAGCCACTTATTAAACAACTTTTTCCTTTTCAAAAACCTTAAAATGTTAGATTTTGTTTTCAACTAGACCTATAATAAAAATTTTAAGGCATAATGGCATATTTGGTGATATTGTCAGCATCATTACCATTTGAAACATTACCATAACCCCAAAATTGATGGTCCAAGCTCACATGCTGTCTGGCATTTGATTAAATGTTCAGACAAGTTCTGTGGTGTTTAGTACAATTATCCCCTGGATCTTTGTCTGTCATTCAGTATGTTCACATTCAAAAGCATTTTACACCTGCTATGAACAGAGCAAGTTATTAAATATGATTACACATTGTACAGGTATAATAACACAGACTCAACTGGTGAATTACAGTGAGGTTCATACATTCCAGCATAACATTTTGTCAATAGGACCCTTGTGGCTTGATCTACTTTCCAAAACAGGGTTCAGACTACAAAGCAATTTCTGATAAGTCTATTTATAGGCATGAATGAACATCCATAGTCAGGTTATTCCCCACACAAGACCCTGCGGCCCAGCGACGACCTACTGCCACAGTCAGACTGGTGCATCAGAGCGAACCGACCGCAAAAGCTGCAGTGCACTGCATCTCTCTTCCTTTCATTCAGCAAAGTAGTAAACAAAACACGAAGGGACAAAACGAGCAATTGATAAAGAGGGCTGGACCTCTTTGAAATGGTAGGCGAAGACTGTGAGCGGGAAGAGGTGCGCAACCGCCTGCGCACTGGTGCTTTCCCCCGACAGGAAGCCGTGGTGATGGGTAAAATCTTTCCGTGAGCTCTCTCTCTCTTTCGTGCACACTCACTGTGTCAGTGCAGGCATATTTTGGGTAGACGGTGAGGGAAAGTGTCGTCTGTCCCAATGTAAACAAACTATGTTATCGTCACCTTCAAAGAAATGAAACCTGTTAGAATGCGTGAGTCAACACTAGGATATTGATTTCCACTCCATTTTTAATACTACTTAGTCATTTTCCAGTTTTTCGATCACAAGTGGTAAAGGCAGATATAACAGGATGTAAACAGGATACTTAGTTCATACATTAGTAGCACAGCTCGAAAGGAAAACAAGCAAATAGGCTACTAAATTTGGTAACACTTTACATTAATGGTGCCTTTGTTAAGGATTTATAAAAGTGTTCATTAATGAATAAAGTAATTTACAAATGCTTTATAAATCATTGGTATTCAGCTATAACAGCATGAATAAAAAAGGTGACTTTCATGCAATACTTGCCAAATAGTGAGCATTCCAACTTACATGTTATAAATGCTTAATAAATACACTTATTCATACTTATTTTAATCCAAAATATAAAATGCCCTAATTCATGATTTATATCACAATGCGGCAAAAATGAACTTTTATTGTGAGATTAAAAAAAGGGTTATGTCATTTGTCCCTTTGTTAAGGGTTTTATAAAATGGTTCATTAATGACTAAGTCATTTACAATTACTTTATAAATCATTGGTATGCAGTTATAACAACATGAATAAAAAGGGTGACTTTCATACAATACTTGCCAAATAATGAGCATTCTAACTTACATGTTCTAAATGCTTAATAAATACACTATTTCATACCTATATTAATCAAAAACATAAACAGTCCTAATTCATGATTTATATCACAATGCAGCAACTCACTATTATTGTGAGATTAAAAAGAGGGATTATGTCATTTTGCTACAGTACACTTTGTTTATATTCATTAATCTAATGTCTCGACTCGTGTTGTTACTTTCCTTGTCAAGTTGACTACTCCGAGTGCTTTCCCAACTTACCCAGTCATAGTTACCTAAAGTCCTCTGCAAAAATACTTTTCAGGTCTTCATGCTCATTAACAACATATTTCATATAATAAAGCCTGATGACTATTACACCATACTTTATAAACTTTATGTACATAGGTTTCTAATGTTGGCAACTCCTTAATAATTGCTTTATAGGTGTCCACTTTATGGTAACACTTTACAATAAGGTTCCATTTGTTAACATTAGTTAACAACATTAGTTAACGTGAACTAACAATGAACAGTACTTTTATAGCATTTATTAATCTTAGTTAATGTTATTTAAATTAAAATCAAAAGTTAGCATTAGTTGATCCATTGTGGACTAACATGAACTAACAATGAACAATTGTATTTTTAATAACTAAAATTTACAAAGATTAATAAATGCTGTAAAAATAATTGTTAATTGTTTGTTCGTGATACCAAATGCATTAACTAATGTTAACGGATGGAACCTTATTGTAAAGTGTTACCCACTTTACATTAAGGTACATTTTCATGATTTATTAAAGTTGAATAAGTGTTAATAAGTATTTATAACATGTGAGGAAAAATGGCTCACTGCTTGGCAAGTATTGCATTGAATTTTTATTTATGTTGTTAGAACTGCATATCAATGATTTATAATGCATTTGTAAATGACTTATTAGTCATTAACAAACACATTTATAAACCCTTAACAAAGGAAACATCATTATAAAGTGTTACCAAAAATTTTGTCTGAAATATTTCAATGTGCTCTGAGAATTCTTTGAGTGGCAAAGACCTTCATGAAATAAATTTGGAATATATTTTAATATATTTTAATAAATTAATGTATTTGAGATTACTATAAAATATTCCACTGTCAGTGTATTTCAGTGCATTTATTAATTATGAATAGGAGACAAGTTGTCACACGGGGACTAAACTAAAAGCTCAAAAGAGCATTCATGATGTGTGTTTCTCTTGTATGCTGGTTACAAACTCTTTCAAAAACCCTCCTTCAAAAGAGGCTTTAAAACCCTGTTTAATTAGAATAGTTTTTGTGAATTCGGTCCTCCAAAGTAAAATTCGAATGTCATTATATTTTTGCGATAGCTTTTGCGTCAACTAATAACATTTTCATAAATGTCAGATCGGGCATTTTTTATAGGGGCAAGATGTCTTATTCATTGTAATTATGACAACATTTGTCAAAAACGTAAAATATCATGGCAAGAACCAAACTACTTCACAAAGATAATTTGTTGAGCTTTATACAAGCTGTCTCGTTATAAACCAGCAAGAGTGGTATAGTCATAGACGGAAATGTAGCTGTATAAGACAAGTTGGTCAGTGACTCATTCAGGACAGAACGCAGGGATAAAATCACTTTAAAGGTCGTGACCTACAGATGAGTATTGAATCATCATTATCGAAATCGTTGTTGCCGTTATTATTTCTCTCAACTCAACCTGTTCAATTCTTCTTAATAATGTGAAAGAACTGTTTCTGTGGATGTTTTTTTGTGTGTGTGTG
The DNA here is from genome assembly GCF_019703515.2 of Myxocyprinus asiaticus. Taxonomy (NCBI): domain Eukaryota; kingdom Metazoa; phylum Chordata; class Actinopteri; order Cypriniformes; family Catostomidae; genus Myxocyprinus; species Myxocyprinus asiaticus. The sequence continues at coordinate 4,292,160 of NC_059348.1, read as the reverse complement.
AAAAGAAATATTGTTAATTTATCTTAACAATGCTCTGCTAAACTGTATACTGCCGTGTTCAGAATAAACTCAATGACAAATATATATTTAATGCCATTAAATGTGTACATAAAGCATGCTCACACATAGATGTGTCAATATTGTGTAATACTGACAGGGAATAAAATGCTGTGAAAGATTAATTATGTGGTTCAGGAAATAATACATGCATATTTTTAGGATATGTGTATAAAGGTAGGTCCACTGTTCGACTTTACATCTTAATGGCAAATGCATTTGTTTATATACAGGTATTGGTATGACAATGTATCTCGGTTTCTAGGCTATACTGTACATTGGCTTTGATTTATCAGAACATATATTGGTTTTTGGTCTCTGTTTTTTTAAGGATCTGGTTGCTGATATATTTGCTGTAATCTGCACTGTATTACTGATACATACATTAGATACTGTATAGTTTACATTAACAGTTGTTTAGTAGATCGATCTTCTTGTAAAAGGGAAAAAAGGAGATGTTCACGTTACCAAACCTAGCATTTTTTGCCCATTCTAAATTAACATTTTTGATATACATGTACAAATGTGTATTTTAGAAGTCATTCGAAACAATATGTAGTATGTACAAAACAATCTTTGTTTTAAACACAAAAACCACTGGCACAGAAAGTATAAATCACTTCAAGTGGGGGGGGGGAAGGAGGTTACACAGTTCTTTTAAATCACAAGCACATGTACAGTAAACTGTTGTGTCACAAAGGCAACATACACCCTCACATGCTGTGCTAAAATTACATGACTGTAGTGCACACTGTCTCTGGGAAATCAAAAATAAAAAATCCCCCCGGTTCGTATAGACCAGCGCTGGTTTGAAGGTGAAGAAAGGGGACAGGAATTATGTGTTATTGTGCGCATATGAATGTTTGTGTGTGTGGGTGTTTGGGTGGTGGGGAGACTGGTGGATGAGGGGGTGTGTGTATGTGCCTTCAGTTCACCTGCGGCATTCCAACTCATTACACATTTCACAGGAAAATTTTAAGCTGAATCTGTCCGAAACATGCGTTAAAACATCTGAAAAATACATAGTCTCATGGCAACTCTGGTGAAATTGTAAAATTTCATATGACTTGGCTTGTATGAAAATGTACAAATTTTATTCCCATGGAGACCAACCAATCAACAAACAGAATTTCAAATCGAAACAATACAGTGAACAAATCTGGTTACTTGTTCAATCTTTATTTATGCAATACAAATTACTGATGTATGTCAATAACTGTAATACGCTTCCCTCGTCTCGTTCTCAATTTCCATAGTACAAAAAAGTTATTTTCTTATTAAAATAATGGTTAGGTTTAGGTGTTAAGCTTAGGAAAAATTGTATTAACATCATTCGTTGTTATTAACATCACTATTTTTTTTCTGTGGAAGTAAAATTCGAGCCAACTCGTACAATTTCTTTTCCGATTAACATTTTTTATTGATTTGTACAGATCACAAAGAAAAACAAAACATATATACACTGAATCAACGTTTGACTCCCACTATTACCCCTCCCTAATCACCAACCCCACCCTGACCCTCAACGAACATCCCTGTGGTCACATATAAGTATACACACACATGAAAAAAAAACAAAAAACAAACAAAAAATTATAATAATCATACACATTTAAAACTCTACTTCTCTCTCCACAGCCCCTCCCTGAGAGTCCCCCAAAAATGCCAGATAACTACCCCATTTCCTATCGAACGAATCCCAGATCCCCAGCCTTCTGCATATCACCTCCTCAAAAGCTGCCACCCTCCCCATCTCCGTGCACCACTCCCGAAATGAGGGCGCTCCAGCTAACCTCCATCCCCTTAAAATGATCTGTCTGCACTGGTCAGGACCAAATTTTTTAGTGTTTATCCCCTTTATTGATGACCGCCCCATTGCCTAAAATACAGAGTCTGGGGCAAAATGAAATTTGAGTGCCCAGTAGATCACACATAAAACCAAAATTCTTGGATCTTAACACACCACCAAATAACATGGGTTGTGTCTCCATCTACTGATTGGCATCGCCAGCAGGTGGGTGTGTCTTTAAGACCAAGCCTATACAATCTAGAGGGGGTCCAATAAAATCTATGTAAAATCTTGAATTGCATAAGGCGCACCCTTGCATCTCTAGATACAGACTTGACGTTTTTTAGAATCCTAGCCCACACTCCCTCCTCCAATACCAAGTTTAAATCTTTCTCCCATAATCTCTTGATAGAAGCTAAAGCTCCATCCCCCAGACTCTGAATTAGCAGGGAGTAATACACTGATGCCTCATGACCTTTTCCAAAAGTAGTAATCACCACTCCCAGATTATTTGCCGCAACTCGTACGATTTCTTACGATTTCTGCATTTTGTACAACTATTATGACTTCTCTTGAGACTGAGTTGAAACAGTGTTAAATTCCCTTACAAATCTAAACAAGCCGCAAACTTGCCATAAATTTGCAGCTCGTTATTTGCACATGCGAATGAGCTTGTGATTCGCCGCAAATGTTTACAGCTCTTTACCAGTAGTGGTGAACCTCTGGCAAAACTTTGGCAACAATGGACAATAATCCGGCAAGTTTGCAGTGAACTCTCAATTTTTGTAAAGGTTTATTCCATTCAAATTCTGCTGCAAGATTGATACCTTAAAGTATGTGGCTTGTTTAGAAAAGGTGTGCTGTTTCTTTTCCAAATGATCAGACTTAAGATTTTCACTTGATAAAAATAAAATCACACTGTAATTTGTAATGTTTTTGAGTTTTTGAGTTGACACAACTAAATTGTCCAGTCAACTTAACATATCAAGTTGTGATTCTATCAACTTGTACTTAAGTTGAATCAACATGTGTATTTGTCATCTCAACTCGCTAAACAAAGTTGCCTGAACAAAGACTTGCCATCTCCCAGCATGCATTGCACCATGAATGGTGAATGAGTATCACCGTTACTGAGGTTTGTGTGTCAAGTGTTGACATCAATGCGCCTCCTGATCAAACTATCACGAGTAGCCTGTGTCTCTCAAAAAGAGACCATCCTGCAGTGCAAAAATTTTAGGGTTTACTTGACAATTAAAGTTAAGTTCACTGAACACAAACTTTACAGTGGCAGACAATAAAGTTTCATAAAATAAAGTGAAGTTGTTATAGCTACATGCAGTTTAAGTTCAGCTAAATAAATGGAAGTTTTCACAACTACATTAAATCAATTCAGATCAATACTTTTTAATTTGTGAGATAAATTTATCTGATTAAGTCTGTAAAACTAAAAAAAAAAAAATCCATGCAAAAAGCCAAATGAGTTGAATCAACAAAACATTTTTACCGTGCAAGGTCCAATAAAGTCTTACTTTGAAGGAGGAACTCAAGTTATCTAGAGACCAGAATATCATAGCGACTTGGGGGTGGACCAGTAAGCAACCAAGTAGCCACCCAGAACACCCTAACAACCACCTGGCAACACCATGGCATCCACCTAGAACACCCTAGCAACCACATCGAAACACCTTAAAAACTAAAAAAGATCTCAGTGAATGGCTTGCTTTTCTGTTTCTTTTAAATTCAGGATTTGAGGAAAAACACACACATAAAAAAAAAATAGATTTTAATAAACGAAACTTTAGTAAACTTAAGAGACTCTTTAGTGGTTGTGCAAAGCTTTGATTACCTGCAATAGGAGGACTGATCTGGAAAGCAGGTTTTGTTTCCCATAGAAAAGGGGCCACAAATTGTCCTACTTCTTATTTTTGTCGATAAAAATAGCAGTAGGCAGAAGTGTGGACAGGAACCTTCTGAAAGGAGTGTCACTTTCACTGGCTTACTGTCGTGATCATCTCACCTGGTAAGCAGAAGTGCTACCTGAGGAGTTTAGAGACAGTCTGAACTCCCATTTTATTTTCAGCTGATCATATTCTTATTACCGCCAGTTATTAGTACACTGTGAAAAGTGGTACCCAGCAACTGTTACCTTAAAAAGTTGCTTCTACCTGATCTACCTACCTTAAAATAGTTAGCAACTATACTAATGTCTAAAAACTACATTGAGGAGTGTGAAGTGATGTGAGAATAAGTGTTTTCTGCTGCCCCCATCTGGTCATTGTACACTCCTTTTTTAGCTGCTCAACATTTGCAATGAAAATGAACGTCTTTGACATTCTTTGGCCCAAAATAATAATTTATTAGTATTATGGCAATTGTATTGTATTGCATCAACAATGTTTTAAATTGTGTTTTAAAGTAAGTTTCTTACTGTTATTGCACTGCAAAATGATCTCTTTGTTACATGATTTAAAATGACTTTATTGGACAAAATGCCTGCTGGGTATGCCACTTTATACCCACAAAATATAGCCGATAAAAAAGGGGAATTTCCAGTAGAATATAATCTTTTATATATATATATATATATATATATATATATATATATATATATATATATATATATATATATATACTTTTACAAAAAAGGACTGTGAATAATATATTATGTGGTACTTTGGTTTATGCCATAGTACTGAATAAATACTATATTAATATACCATGGTATTTACGTGGGACCTAGTCTTAAAGTACTTCAAAGAATACCATGGTATGGGTTCAAAATGAATAAATAAATAATGGTATATAATGGTAATAACATGGTACTTTTTGATTGACACATAATAACATAAGATTTTATAGTACTGTACATATGTTTTTCTGTCCATTTTATTTACTGTCAGTCCTTCACTTAGGGTTAGGGGTTAGTTAGGGTTAGGGGTCAAGGTTAACAGTATTTTAATTACTTTCCATTTTGCTGATTATGTATAACAATAAGACACTTTGTGCTAATCACTAATTTGACAGTCATACTGGGACAGCGATGTGTTTAGATTTTCTTTTTATCTGATGCAAATTAAACTAATCTGATTCAGGAGTCATTTAAAACTTTTTTTTCTACCACTAACCCACTAAGATAAACAGAAATGCTAAATTAAATTAACTTTCTGTCACGCTTTTAAAATAAACACACTCTTCCTTGGAAAAGTACACTTTCTCAAATAAAGAAAGGTAATGTGAAAGTTCTGCACGATAACAAGAATGCTTATGCATTTCACCTAACTGAACTAAAATTGAATATTTTGATGATATAATATTATTTCCTGGGACGGCATGTCAGATGCATACAAATCAAATCGTTTCAAAGAGTCAATGAATGTACACACAAAAAATATGGTTGTTGGGATAAATGTGTTTGTGGTGTGGTGTGTCTGTATGGCTGCATGTGTGTTATTTTGTATTTGTGCTCATTTGTGTGTATGTGTTTGTATGAGTTGGAGAGGTTGGCATAGGCCTGGCTGGGTGGTTTGTGTATCATTTTTAGTTGACAGCTCAATGGGTGGTCCCAGCGGTGCTAAAGCCCCCGGCAAATTAAGGCACATTGTACACTCTCTTCTCTTTTAAAAGCCGACAGCTGGCCATGTGTCTCAGATGTTTAACTTTTAGGTTAAGTAAATCAAACACCAAGAACAAGGCAAATTAATACATCATCTATAAAAGCCGTCAAACTCTCAATGAGGGGAAAACAAATATCGAGTGTGAACCGAGATCAAATTAACAGAGTGAACTAAAATCACAGGACTCAAGTTGGGAGAGACAATGCTTCCAGAAAAACGATGGTCCAGCATCCGTTTCGGGGCCAGTATCCCGGTGACTGAGGTTGGTCAGTCTATTTTAAGATGGAGGTGGCAGCTCGCAAAATGCTGCCACTCAGCGTTCCAGGACATTTTCAATTTCAGGAACTGGAAGTAAAACAATAAATAAGGGCCCTTCATTCTTGGATCCCTGATGGGAGATGAAAAAAGGGAAGGGAGAACATACACAGAACAACCCGAACATACAACCTCCCGCGGTCGCGCTCTCTTTCCTCTGCTTCTTTTCTCCTTCTCTTGTTCTCTCGCACACACACACACACACACACACACACACACACGACACGAGTAATTCCAAGAATGGAGTAGCCTACCATTTGTGTTCGCAATCCGAAGCTGAATTTCACTAAACACACAAATATGCTTTTAAAGCCGATGTGTGTAATTTTTTTGATAACTAAGTAAGCCATTAGTAGGTTGAATTCCACTGTGGCTTCAACAAACATATTTTGTTTGAGCTTCAGATATTGATAAAATTTGCTGTTGTTGGAGCGACCCTTCCAGCTTGACACAGCAACATTGGCTCAACCAGTGGCATGAGTTTGGGGTGGGACTATCTGTTTTTTTGACAAATGGCAGACGTGTATTTGAAAATCTGTTTGAAAACAATGTTTATTTATGCAATTTCATTTAGTGTCACAGAAATTACACACTTCGGCTTTACATGTTTTTAGAATATAGTTTTTTTATTTGGCCTTATTATTCTTTTCAAACAATTTCTAAACTTTGGACTAATACCAAAACATTGCAATGAAAAAATGTGTAGACCTATTGGTTTTTCTGTTTGCACTAGAATAAACACATTTTTATAAAACATTAGTTTGAATTAAAACAGGATATTTTGTCTGCACCCTTACAAAAAATCTAGAGTTGCTGCAAAACTGCTGCAAACTTGTTGCTAATTCGCCACTTGTTAATTTTCACATGCAAATGAGCTTTATGGCAAACTCCCCATTGTCGCCAAAGGTTTTATTGTCTTCAGGTTCACCACTACCGGTGAGGAGCTGCAAACTTCTGGCAAACATTTGCTGCAAATAACAATCTCATTTGCTTGTGAAAATAACGAGTGTGCAGCAACTTTGTGGCAACTCTAGATCTTTTGTAAAGGGGTCCATCATTTTGCATGCCAATTTAAAGGCACTAAAAATAAATTTTTTGAAGAATATCCTGGCTGCTCTGTAAATCGGGATGAGGTCTTTCAAGCTTCCAAATAGTAATCTTGCCCTCCATCAAAGATCTGAAATGAACTACAAAACTTGAATGGACTACACAAATGGCGCCACCATTTGATGCAGTTACATGACAGTCTGCTTCCGGACTGTCTATTTTTTCCATAGAGGAATTGATTATTAACGATAACTTATAAACCTCTGAGGTTGGTAATCAATGGTACATAGTCCTGTTGAAGCCATAAGTCTATTATTTTAACTTAATTTGAAAAAATCGGTTTTTATAATGGAGTTCCTGGTGAAGAACCCATGATCTTGAAGAGAAACGATCCACCAATCAAAGAGTCACAGCAAACAAAGTGCATCAAAAGAGCTCTGCAGTGACCACCCAATCCCATGACGCACTGTGAATGACGCAATCGAATCAAAAAGTGAGTGGACATTATTGTGCTCTGTTGCACTCATTTTCATTATATGAAAAGGAATGGCCAGGTAGTGCTTCTTTTTTATGTTTCTTTTAAGTTTTAAATGACATGAGATTGAGTAAATGACAGGGGTTAAATTTTTGGATGAACTATATAATTAGTACTGAGCCTGTACACAGAGAAACACTAGTCCATAGACATGCTCACACACGGCAGCTCTATGGATTTCCACCCACATGATTTGAGAGGTCTGCTTTTCATCAGGCCAGACCAAGACCAGCTGGAAGCCCTCTGACTGTCTATAATCCATTATCGGAGCAAATGGATGCACTCCCAAAGAGATCCTTCACAGCTAAACATGGACAGAAAACTCAGCCCGAATCGCTCAAGCAGTGACTCAGCAAGACGGAAACAAACCCAGCATTGTTTCAGTCAAGAGACTTTTGGATCAAATTTAGGTCCAATTAAAGATTTTACAGACAGGACAAGCTGAGAGGTCCTTTGGTGAAGATCCTACAAACATCTCTAAAGCTCAAATCACTCCCGGTAATGGTAAAATAAGGTTATGGCTCGACCTTCCTGAAGAGATATCATCTGTTGTGGCTTAAAATAAGTCATTTTATTGTAGATGTTGTAGAATTTAATGAAGACTTTGATCAAAATTTATAATATTTGTTTAGTAATAGATAGGTTGGAAAAATCTGTTATACAATTATACTAATTCTAAAACGAGTGAAACCCAGACGTACGTTAGTATTTAATAAAAAAATAATTATTGAAACAAAAGTAATGTTGATTTAAAACAAATATTAATCATTTGTATTATAAATACATTTTTAGAATTCTTCATATTACAGTATTAACATTAAACATATGACATTGTAATAGAATTATAATATAAACAATAACAATGGCAATTACAGTTTAACAAATGAGTTATAATATTAGGTAACTCAGTTCTTATTATAATTACTCTGTAACATGGACATTAATGTAACCTGACTTCATGCAATGTAACCATAAGTGTGACCATCTTACTTTTCAATTGTACTCTCTACTGGTTCTTTTTCCTTTCATAAACTTGTCGCTTTTGTCAACACCTCAGAGAAAATGTTATGGTTTCAAAGGGTCACTGACCCATCATGACCTTTGCTTGCCCTTTCATGACCTCAGTGTCTGTGAGCCAATCAAGAGCTGCTCTGAGTGTTCAGAATGAGTTGCTGCAGTTACACACATGATGTATGAAGTCAAGACTGTTGTTTTATGTGAGAGATTGTACTCATTTATTGACATGATAAAAATGTATAGTTAAATATTGATTTATTCTTCAAAAATGTTTCTATTGAATTCATTTCTAAATAGTAATAAAAATAATTTTACTAATTGTTAACAATAAAAGTAACAATGACAATAAGAAAACAACAACAATAAGAAAAAACAAAAAATATTATTTTATGTGCAACTCAACAAATATTGATGATAGTATTCCTGTGTTTTTGAGATTTGTTTGTTTGTAGTTATAAAATGTATTTCATATGTTCATTTATGCTTCAAAATGATATTGTGTATTGAATTCATTTTTAAATAATAATAATAAAAATAAGAATAAGAATACAATAACTGCAATAATAATACTAATTGTTAATAATCATTCAAATATAATAATAATCAATTATTCTTACTATACTTCTTCTTCTTATTAATATTAATATTATTATGTGCAACTCAACACATAGTGATGAAAATATTCTTGTGTTTTTGAGATTTGAGCTTTTGAGATTAGTTTGTTTGTAGTTCTAAAATGTTTAGTTATATGTTCATTTATGCTTCAAATATATGTGTATTGATTTTTTTTTAAATAATAATAATACATTATTATTATTATTATTATTATGTGCAACTCAACATATATTAATGACAATATTCCTGGGTTTTTTAGATTTGTTTGTTTGAGCGTTTTGAGATTAGTTTGTTTGTAGTAATAAAATGTTTAGTTATATGTTCATTTATGCTTCATAAATACGTGTATTGAAGGATTTTTCTTAAATAATAATAATAATATTACAATACCAGCAGAAATAATACCAACAGATAAAAAACTATTTAATAATAATAATAATAATAATAATAATAATACATTATTATTATTATTATTATTATTATTATTATTATTATCATGTGCAACTCAACATATATTGATGATAATATGCCTGGGTTTTTGAGATTTGTTTGTTTGTAGTTTTAATGTATATGTACATTTATGCTTCAAAAATGTGCGTATTGGATTCATTTTTATAAATATTATTATTATTAATTATTATTATTATTATTCATATTGTTAAGTGCAACTCAGCATATATTGATGATAATATTCCTGGGTTTTTGAGATTTGTTTATTTGTAGTTTTAAATGTTTATGTTCATTTATGCTTCAAAAATGTGTGTATTGGATTCATTTATAATAATAATAATAACAATAATAATTATTATTATTATTATTAAGTGCAACTCAACATATATTGATGATAATATTCCTGGGTTTTTGAGATTTGTTTGTTTGTAGTTTTAATGTATATGTACATTTATGCTTCAAAAATGTGTGTATTGGATTCATTTTTATAAATATTATTATTTATTATTATTATTATTATTATTAAGTGCAACTCAACATATATTGATGATAATATTCCTGGGTTTTTGAGATTTGTTTGTTTGTAGTTTTAATGTATATGTACATTTATGCTTCAAAAATGTGTGTATTGGATTCATTTTTATAAATATTATTATTTATTATTATTATTATTATTATTAAGTGCAACTCAACATATATTGATGATAATATTCCTGGGTTTTTGAGATTTGTTTGTTTGTAGTTTTAAATGTTTATGTTCATTTATGCTTCAAAAATGTGTGTATTGGATTCATTTTATAAATATTATTATTATTATTTTTAATATTATTATTAAGTGCAACTCAACATATATTGATGATAATATTTCTGGGTTTTTGAGATTTGTTTCTTTGAGCTTTTTTAGATTAGTTTTGTTTGTTTGTTTGTTGTATCAAAATAAATGACCAAATACCATTGATACCATTTCTACCTTACCATTTCTTGGATCATCCCAAACTGTTGGTCTGAGATACATAAAGAATCAATGCACGTATTATGTCCATAGACAAATACAAATGCAGGAATCCACGCACATCCCAAAGCTTATTGTTCTTTCAGTAACCGAAAAAAAAAAAAAAAAAAAAAAAAAAAAGAGTAGAAATAGTGGCGAAAACAGTATTTGGATACTTGGGTTTATCTGAATGTTTTTGAACAATGAAAACAATGAGTCTGCGTCCATATCAGGAAAGCAATAACTGTAATACAATTGTATGAATGGTGACTGTAAGCAACTGATTGGCACAGGCTGTCTGCATAAACAGATGTTACAGATAAAGAAATTATTTGGGCTACCTGGCAGAGGTGCAGGCCAGTATGTGTGTGTGTGTGTTTTGTTGAGAGTCTGTGAGAACTCGGCAGAGGATGCGTTCTCTCAAAACACTAGTGGCGTTGGACAGATGCCCAAGATTCAGACAGGGAATCACGCAAATTGTCTGTTTAAATCGGAAACTCCTTTATTATCTAATCTGAGAATCATATTATTACATCACACAGCCAAGAACAGCATAGAAATATAATTAATTACTCCCTAAAATATTCAATTATGTGTGCTTTATGTTATTTCAATTGAAATGTACATTTTTGGGATGCTAAACAATTATTCTTCTGCATTTATTTCTTACCATGGATTACTTGCCGAACCAATTCCTTCTGTGATTATATTTTACAATATTAATGTGTAACCTGGTTATTCTTGTAGTCTTTTCGGACAGGAATGATTCTTTTGGCATGTTTTGTGTCACTCTGATTTTTCTATAGGTAGCTGAGAGGCATTCAATCAGAAAACAAGACAGCTAATGATAACATCACCAAACAAGAAGCCAGTTGAGCTGGTCTGCTGTATATTTTCATTGCATTTATAACTTGAAGTAAAGAAGCCACTTGTGATCCTGTGGGTTAAAAGGAGACAGAGTAAAAGGAAACGGAAAAAAGCACTCTAACTCCTTTAAAGGCTCTATACTTGTGTTTTCTTGAGCTTTGATAATTTGAAGCATTTGCTGGTGGATTGCCTCTCTGCAGTCTGGATCTCCAGAACACTGAGCTTCTTTGTTACAACTATGAAACAGATAAAATTTGACTTTTGACTCAAAAACGTTTAGTTCCTGAGATATAGCCCTTGTGACAACTAGGCTAGTCTGTAGTAATGAAGTACAAATACTTCGTTGCTGTGCTTTAAAAAAGTTTTTAATATTTCTATTTAATTCAAATATAAATATTTCTGCTGAATTTCACTTTTGCTGCACTACATTTTGAAAAGAGAATGAATAATTTTACTCTGATACATTTCTGCAGACCCCTTAGTTACTTTTGCAACTGAACACCTAAAAACAAAAACAAAACAAAAAAACACATGTGCAAATGTAAACTGCATGCGGATCTATGATAGTAACGTTCGATTTGCAAGCAAATAATTTAAGTGAAATATTTTGATCACTTTGGTTCTTTGACCACTTTTGAATTGATCAAAATGCTTTGAAAACCGGCCTGAAATATTCACTTTGCAAACTGATTTGCTAATCTGAATCAAAATCACAAGGAGAACCCCGGACAACCCAGTTAATCTGTCTGCCTCCTGCAAGACCACATGGAACACCCACTACACGACACGCCCACTACAAGAAAATTTGTTGCAAGTTTGCAGCTAGTTTCTCAGAACTCTAGATTTTTTTTGTAAGGGTCATGTTGTCTTAACTGTGTAAAAATAACAAAGAATAACTTTTAAATTACCTGTGACATATCATATTACTAAACCGAATGTATAAATGATGTGTTTTTTCCAGTTAGCTCACAAGCTAACCGGTTAGCCTATTAGCTTACATACTGCTAGCTTCTTCTCTTCATTTTCATCAAATTTTTCCTCACTGTCGCCACCTAGTGATAAAGCAGTGTGAATGTATTCAATAAGACTTTTAAGTTGTGGAATATCTAGTACATTTACAAACTTTTCAAATTTTAGTATTTGTGGTTAGGTTTAGTGGTATAGACAGATGTATGTGTAGGGTTGCTGCGGGACTCCAAGTAAACACAACAAACACAGTGTATGAATGTGACTGACAACCAATTAGTAGTCTTGCAGGATGCAGACAGACAGACCCTTCTCCAGACAATGCGTGTTGTGTCTCCACTATAGTTGTGTTGTGTATTCCCTTTAGGGAATCTAAAGAGAAGAGACTTTTAATACGATTTTGGCCAAAATATTGTCAACACATTGTGAAATACTGATAAGTTTATGAGCGATAAGATTTGTTCAAGTCTCCTTTTCTCATGGGCATGCAATAGCAACATGCCAGTTGCACAAGTACACATTATCCTCACTAGGGGGCAGTAGCGGGTGTGCAGGAAATAACTTTTTTAGGGATGAGTTGTTCTCCAGAGGGAGTCAATGTGAAGTGACTGCAGTGTTTACATGCACTCTGATCTCTGTTAATGACCCGTGACTCTTCTGACATCACTGATCTCAGTTCAGTTCAGTGTTTCACTCTATGCTGCTGGGACAGTAGATATGCTGAGATATGAGGATTTCTGCTTACCAGCTAATCCTTGTAAAAATTTTACTTTTCAGATCTATTTAAGATCAGATAAGTATCTTGATATTTACTGAAAGTAGTGAACTATTAAATAAAGATTATTTAAAGACTTTTGGTAAAAGAACAGTATCCTTCTCACAAAATGATAAGATCTGATGTGTTTTGACGTCGTGGTATTTATATAACCTATTTGTAGAATTTAATTATAATGCCAAATGTCAGACAGGTCTATTCATTGCATTCAAAATGAATTTTGTAAGGATTCTAAAAATATTAAATAATACCTATAGTATAATTTTGAAAGACCCCTTTCTTCAGATATCGGTTGTACTCATTGACAAAAATGAAAATGACAAAATAAGCATACACTGTAAAAAAAGAATTTTGGTGTTTAGTTGTATCAAAATGCTTTTTTGAGTTGACAACTAATTGCCTTCAAAAATGTAAAATGTTAAGTTGTCATTGTTTTAACTTGGTTTTAAGTTGTTAACTTAAAAACATTTGTTGAATCAACTACATTCAGTGTCAAGCAACTCTACCTCATTTACCGTGAGATCTTTGATACTAAGAATTGTAAATTCCTCTGAATCTACATGACAACACATATTAGACAACACATCCTAACCCCAGCTGCCATTCAAGTCATTTGAACAAATTGTGTTAAGTCAACACAACTTAAAATAAACAGTTTTCCAATGGATTATTTAGTTGTCTCAACAAAACATTGTTTGTTGAGTCTACTCTATTGGTATGTCAGTTCAACATGAATTTTATTGTAAGTTATCTGAAAATTTTAAGGCAAACAATTTTTTAAATTGTCTTATCACATTTTTCTACATGTCAAACTATGTTTTTGGCCAATAAATATTGTAATTAATAAATATAATTAGAAGTGAAACTAGAATAGTAAACCACTTCTAGAGAAAATATGCATTTGTGTGATTGGACTTGTGACTAAAAAAGTTAAAGATTAACTTGTGACAACTTCCCTCTGTGACAATTAACCCTGGTCTCCCTTATATATATATATATATACTATGTAATCTCTTGATAACTGAAACACAACATAGTCGTGATCTACACAATCATAACCATCCAAACGACTATGTCTGTACATATCTTGTCATCACCCCAGAAAAGACTTTGTCCAGCCGACTGTATGTGGCACATTTGAGTGGACGGGCTGTATATTTGTTTTAGATTCACGAGTCAAATGTAAGCATTCACACATGACCCTGGGGGGCACGATATGGAGGGTGAAAGGTCAGGGGGTGCAGGCCGAGGTGAAATAAACCATCCATCAGCGGATCGAGTTGAGCTGTTCAGTTGTGCGTGTGTGTCTCTGTGTTAATAAAGTTTGCCACTCATTCATTACACACAACTTATAAATGTAGACGTGTTCTTATTATCAAAAGTGAACTAAAGGCAATTTTTGAATTGGTTTCCTAAAGATTGTCTTTTAGATTGGAATTTCATAAATAGCGAGTTTTGCTGAAGTACGAATATTCAAAGCGCACCAGTAAAGCAGTAGAGTTTGTGTCTTTATTAAAGTAGAGCGAGAATGCAAACAACTAGAGGAAAAACTAAACAAATGCGTCCATCAAATCCTCAATACATCTCTGGGCCAGTATTTTTAGCACTGGGACTGAAATACTCACAGACACCGAAAAACACACAAAACTAGCATGAATCATGGATTGTATCATTGAATAAGTTAACATGCACTGCAATATGCTGATAACTACCAACAATCAGACAATGCAAGAAAACTGTATTCGCATGAGATTTAAAATCATGGGATTATTCTCTGCTTTTGACGTCAAAACACCCATCCACTCATATACTCATCCACATATACAATAGATAAGCCGGTAAGAACGCTGGTATTAGTGTTAATATGCAATGCAATATCAAGGTAATGTGTTGATAATTTTTTTCTTAAACCATTTATGACCTTACCCCAATAAAAGAAAAACTTTTAAGGGGTTTACATAACATTACATATTGTCATCTTAATAAACATAATCGGAGTAAGATTGTGCATGCAGAGACGCAAATTTTCACTGTGCTTCACGCAAAATCTGTTCGGATAATCACTGAATATTGTGCATTTTCAATATACTGCAGTCAGGATCAGTAATGGGTAAGTTACTCTAAAATTAATCCACTATAAATGCCTACTATAAATATACCTCTTTAAAATTGTAATAAGTTTACTATGCTGATTACTTCATTGAAAAAGTAATTACATTACTACTAACTTTACTTTTGAGTTACTTTTTAAAACAATAAAAAAATTTTTTTTTAATGTGAATTCATATTTAAAATGTATTATACAAACATAATAATTTTTTAGGAATATCTGTAAACCACATAATGCACTTAAAAGTAATCACCCTAATTGAAAGTCAGTAACTGTAATCCAAGTACAAGAATTTAAAATGTAATGCGTTACGCCACTTTTGCCATAAATGCACACTGTAAACTGCAGTAATGTTGTCATTACTGGAAAAATCAGTTTGTCTTTACTGAAATGTCAAGTTTTGGGCTCATAACTCAAATATCTATGTTCCTTAAACTTATTTATCTGAAAAATCTATAGACTTAAGATTTTAAGTGTCAATAACTCAAACTATTGAGTCAATTCAACTAAAATTGTTAATTAGAAACAACAATATTCAAATAGCAAATCGGAGTTAAGTCTAATTGCATCTAGTTACCTTAATTTAAATTGTTTAGTTCATTCTATGTGAACACCATGTTAATTATGTGAACTAAATTTGGAGACGCCATTACTCAATTCAATTGAGGAAATGAGTTTACTCAGTTAATTGAGTAAAGTCAACCTATTATGGTTTTCAGTGTAATTAGATTACAGTAACCAATTACTTTGTGATTAGATTACTCACGTCACTGATCAGGAAAACAAACATAGCATAACTAAAAATTAAAAATGCAGAAAGGTAATAAAAGTATTTCATTGTGATATTAATGTCCCAAAAACACCTTGTAACCAACTGAAGAATACATAAACACAAACATTTAGTGAAAAAAAAAAAATGTCCTTTTTAGAATTTAGTATCAAAAGGTGGCCAAAAAAACACCTTGGGACCAAATGACGAACTCATGTGCAGAATTATGTTCTCATGAGAAATGCATTAAACACGTCTTTGGACTATAATCAATATAATACACATCTCAACAAAATACAATTGGCTCAATATTTGATATAAACACAGATTCATGGCGAACTGAAACATGCCCTCTGGAGTGAGTGAGCGAGTGACAATACTGGGGTTGTGTTGCGTGCGAGGGGCCGGGGCCGACCCAGACTCTGTGTGGTCTGACTGTGTGGTCTGCAGCTGACAGACTGGGAGAATGAGAGAGAGAGAGAGAGAGAGAGAGAGAGAGAGAGAGAGAGAGAGAGAGAGAGAGAGAGAGAGTGTTTACTTTAAGGAGGCCTGGCTCTGACATCCTACAGCCGCTCCTGAGAGAGCAGCCTCATACATCACACACACACACACACACACACACACACACACACACACACACATACACTTAACGGTGTGTAAACAAATGTCTCCACAGAGGCGCAGGGAAATACGTTCATTCACTCAAATACGCATTTAATCTGTGAAGATGCACTCTTGCCATCAATGCAATTGCATGATTATTACTTTATTCAAACAATAGTATTGACAGAGTCCAAGATAAGATCTGCGAATACAACAGCATTTAGTAGGGGACCGCGTAACACTGTCTAATTTAAATACTTTCTGTGTTCTTAAACGCTTGATAAGATAATCTTTTAAATGCTCATGTATAAATATAGGCCATACAAATAAAATGAAATGAAGTAGGGTGGTAGCACTTTATTTTAGGGAACAGAAATTAGACAGTAAGTAATAATTAATAATTGCACTTGTAAGTGACTAGTTATAAACTTGTGCATTTATGAGGCCTTTATTGGCTAAATTCTATTGGCTTATAGCCCCTTTATATTTGTTTTCCTGGTAACACATTACAATAAGTTTCCGTTTGTTAACATTAGTTAATGCATTTGGTATCATTAACTAACAATGTACAATATATTTATTACAGCATTTATTAAGCTTTGTTACTGTTAGCTAATACAATTACAATTGTTCATTGTAAATGTTAGTTCATATTGCATTAACTAATGTTAACAAATATAACTTTAGAATTTAAAAATATTTTAATGTCGTAATTAACTTTAACAAACATTAATAAGTGCTGTAAGTTCATGTTAACTAATGTTAACAAATGGCACTTAATTGTAGTGTTACCATTTTCCTTGTAATAATCTTATTAGGTAAAAACAATAGATACCATTATCATTAGCCAGTTTTGTGCAAATGACATCCTTTATAGCTTTTCAGTATACTGTGGGAATTTGCAGCTTAATACATATGTATTTCATATGAAATACATACTTCAACAAAGGCATTTGAAAGAGCCGAAACGCAAACTCAGCTTTAACAATACAAAAGCGGAGACAGTAGTTATGCCCGATGTTTAGTCTTTATATACTGTATGGATCGGTAATAGAAACAAATCATTCATTCTAACAGGTTTGTTATAAATAATTTGTTAAATAATAATTCCACTTTTATATGACAACACTGTGTTTTTCAGCTTATTTGAATGGCTATTTTGAAATAACACTGCCTATAAGGATGTAATTTGTGCAATACTAGCTATTGGTATTTATTTGTTTTTAGCTAATAAGTTAATGGTTATGAAAAACAAAAAAACAAATGTAAAGCGGCTATAAGGCACGTATACAAAATGAGCCAATAAAGGCCTAATAAATGCCTTATAATGCAGAACAAGTCCATAATAAGTGCAATTATTAATCATTAATTATTGTCCAGTTTCTGATCCCTAAAATAAAGTGTTACCAATAAGGCCACAAAAATAAAATGAAATGAACAAACAAAAATCAACAACATATTTTTTATTTGTGTTATAAATGTGTGTATCATGTGACTGTCCAACATAGGGCTCTGTTTTCGTGAGTGCGCAAAGCATCTTATCCGATTTTCGTGAGTAAGTTCATTCTTAGTGCAATTTTTGTACAAGCGTTAAGTGCAAGTGGGTGTGGGTGGGAGTGTTTGCGCTATCTGTGGGTGTACGCACGCGAACTGTGGGTGTATTGTATTCTAATTTGCTATTTTCCTGAGAAATAGGTCATTGCGCTAAGACATTTGAGAAGCACATCTGTTTTCAGCACAAAGTCTAAATTTATTTCCTACGTTGGCATTTTGGAGATTCCACCAGCAGTAATAAAGTTCATGTCCAAACTCTGAAAATACAGTGGAACATCAAACATTTTATGATTTTTAAAAAAGTCTGTGTTAAACTATCTATAGGTCATGATTTTTTTTCCCGTTTTTATTATTATTATGTTTATATTTACAATTGTATTTATGATATAATTTGTCTTTTCCACCTGTTGTCATAGAGTGATTTTTAAGTCACTACAAAAAAGGCTGGTGGAAGAGGTTAGAGAGGGTAAAATGTTTGGATTTGGTATGATTTTTTGACCACTTCTTTATTTTGATTATATTTTAGTTTCGTTTAAAGTGTAATTTGAATTTAGAAATATTTTTGGTTAAATTTTTCGTGTTTCAATAAATTAATAAAATTTTTCAAAATCAAAATCGACCGGTAGAAGTGAAGTGTGTGCCGATACAATCACTGTCAATACTAGCTATGATTTGTGTGTCAGTAGATGAAAATGATTTATAATACTTACACTTTTAACGGAATGTATGTCCAAATCCAGACAAGAATTACATTTTCTATGCTTATAAAAGGAGCGTGTCACTGTCATAAAATTATTTCTATTCTTCTAATTCATTGCATACAGTCTATTTACACTACCAACTTCTTTGCTGTTTTGTTTATATCACTAGTGCTTGAGGGAATATAATGGGATGCAGACACTGCAATAACCGGAGAAGAACCTCCGAATTAAATTGCACTTGACCCAACCCCTTAGTGCTATGCGTGCAAAATTTCACCTAACCCACTTGCTCCTAGACTAGTGCATGCTTGCATGAAAATACCAAAACTTCATGTTCATGTCCACTGACTTTGCGCTTATGACTTAAACTTAAGTGTTCTTAAAATAGGGCCCATTTTCTCATGACAACTTGTGATAATTCATATGAGCTGGTGAAATCATAGGATATCGTATGACTTTGTTCATACAACTTTTACTCCCATAGCGACCAACCAATTAACAAACAAATTTCAAATCGATATAATACAGGCATGAAATTTGAGCTCGCCTCCTATCCAACACTTTACTTTAAGAAAAATGTGTGTTTACTTGTTCTCTATTTATTCATGAATTACAAATGCCTAATGCATAATAATAACCTGTAATACCAACCCAATCTCATGAAAAGTCAGACGAATTAGTACGAAAGTGGCTAATTCGTATGAAAACATTATTCGGGTTAGGGGTTACGTTCGGGATAGGGGTTGAACTTAGAAAAAATCATAATAACATAATTTGTCAGTTTGTTTATTTTTATAATAAAAAAAAATTCTGTATTTTTGTGCAAGCCAAACTGATAGATTTTGCCATCTCATACTATTTTTACGACTGGGTTGAATGTGTCAGTATATTTCACTTAAGTTTTTCAAACTGTGGGCCTACTGTCTTATTTAGTACATTACAAATGAGTGTTACAACAGTACCCCACATGAGGACAATTGTAAAAAATGCACTCTTTGCCGTCAAAAACTTATAGTGGAAAAAAAGGAACTATGTATGTGGTTTTTGACATTTACATATTTTGTTAAGTTAAATTTCTCTTTTCATGTCATGTGAAAAAAAAAAAAACCCTATTATATTTACCTACTGTATTTTACAGAAAGTTCAACAGCTAGAGTGTAGGAAAAGTACAGTAGTTTCTCTCACGGCTCTGCATATTCACATACAGTGTACACAATTTGCATACCTTAAATACTGTTTTTATTTCTATCCTCCATTGTATAAACTGTACATGGTAATGTGTATAAGGGAGACTGCTGAGGGAGTGTAACACGGGGTGTGTTGAAACACTATCAGTAGTAAAAAAAATAGAAGATATATATATATATATATATATATATATATATATATATATATATATATATATATATATATATACAGGATATATAACATAATAACACACAAATATACATTTCTTGTAGTATGCCATTTCTTGTTAATTTACAAAATTGTGAAATTATTTATTATTAACTACAGCCAAACCAGTGAGATAAATGTGAATATATATATATATATATATATATATATATATATATATATATATATATATATATATATATATATATATATATATATCAAGGTTTATATAAAAATGTTTTTGAATATTATATTGTTACATTTATATCAATATCTAATGTTAGAATCACTAGTAGTTTGAATGAAATTCCTTTTAACATTTAACTAATAACTGCTCAAAACAACTCTATTGAACCAACCTATACTTTTTTAACTAAACAACACAAAATTAACTGAACATCACTATACAACATCAATACTTCTTTTCAGTGTTTAAAAAAAAATGTGTGAGGTTGCTGCAAGCTGGTTCGTCATCAGATCAGTCAATAATGTATGCACAAAATGTAAAATGTTCATGTTTAATTTAGTCTTAAAACCCATTGTAACAAGAGCACTCATTGTACTTGATATTAATTTACACAGTTTAGGGAGAAATTGTACATTTCTAAACTACTTCAGTTTGTAGCAGAGAAATATGGAAATGTCATATCAAAGTTTGAGACACAGAAAAACAATTTACGCTGAGATCATGTGCATGTTGTCATGTCTATTTTCTGTACTGTATACTGTATATTGCAATGTGTTTATTATTTATTTTAACTGTGTTTATTGTTGTATGTTGAGCAATTGTCAATCTAAACAAGGTAAATTCCGGTACCTCACACATACTGGCAAATGAAATAGTTTTTTTATCGAAAACAAACGTATTTGGCTAACTTCATGCATCTGCACATCGTTCATATTTCAAATACTGTAATAGCAATGCTTTTTGAAATGCCAGTCTATCCAACAACATTCCAATAAGTTGTTATAAGACCTAGGTGAGTTAACTGTTCAGTTAAAAAACCTTGTTTTGGACAGTCACACAAATCCCAACAGACATATTCAAACACACCAAGAGACACAAATGTAAAAATAGCACAAAGAGCACTTGATGTTTCAAAAAGGCAGTTTTTCAGTTCCCATCCCCGTTTCTTATATAATACACTTGCTTTACAAATACACTTCTGCACTGATACTAATACTGAAATATATTAGTGAATGAGCATGTTAGTAAAAATACAGTGAAAATTATAATCAGCCAAAGCTTTACAATAAAATTATATTTAAATAATTTCCAACTTCTAACGAATATAGACAACACACATTTACTGTAAAAGCAACCAAAATAAAACAAATCTTTTGTTGATTTTTAATTTCATAATATATATATATATATTCATTTTAGTTTGCATACCATTCAAAAATGAAGCAAATTATTATTATTATTATTTATTTTTATTTTTTTTGTGGAGCTTTGAGGAAATTAGACAGTGGTGTGCAGTGTACATACAAACATGGATGAAAGAAGTAGCAGTCAGTACATTTGTTATGGAGTAAATACGTTTTTAAAATGGGAAAATCTGTATTATGATTTTGACATCAATATGAGGTTAATTAATTATTAGTTATAAAATACAGATTTTTACAAATTAGTTAAAGGAAAACTCCACTGGCTGTTGTCAAAACAAGCACTCTAATTTGGTAGGCAAATTGCATTGCTAAATTATTTATTTATTTTTTGTCAATTTTTTCCATTTATTTATTTATTTATTCGAAGTACAAAAAAGGCAGCACAGAATTTCTAAATCAGTACAAATATTCTGTAAATCATATAATAAGGGCATAATTGTTTATTAATTGTTCTTTTAAGAGGTTCTAACAGATGAATATCCAGATACGTTGGCCATTTATTTCTCTTTTAAAAAAACAATTTAACTTTACAAATTGTAATTTAATTTTAGGAATAATTATGACAATGGTACCATGACGTTGTATGCACTGAACATTTTCTGACGTTTTAATTTTGACCACACAAATCTGTGTTCTGCTTTTGTTTTGTTTGTTACAAAGTCCTTAAATACTGTTCTTTGAATGAAAATAATGTTTCCTAGGAAATGGGACGCTACAGTCTTTTGGCTAACACGGCAAAGTGGCACTCTCAGAAATGGAGGCCGAATCACATGCTTCCCTCACATCTCGGCCAGCTCTCTGGGGAAAGGCCAAGTAATGCTGCACTGCTAAGAACGCGGTGTGCAAATGTTAATATAATCCACCGTTCTTCAGCAAAGTCAATAAACATGGCCACCCAAATATCTAATTAGTGTGGGTGTGGAGGACAGGAAATGGATTTGCAAGAACAACCCCGTCACCATCATCACCACCCCAAAGGCAAAGGCCTTCCTCCTCGTCAGGAATACAGAAACATGTGATGGTGACAGCAGCAAACATAAACTTGGAATTCTGTTTGCAAGAATCCCAACATCGAAGCTACATGTTTTTTTGATTAGGGTATTAGTAAAAATTTCAGGTTTGCAAAGAAATTCATTAAATTTTTAAAAAAAAAAAAGCCAAGTGTTGCTTAAACTGTCACTTGTCAAGCTACTCTTACACTTACGGTGAAGTTTTTCTTTGTTCTTCGTTCAGACTAGAAAGAACGTCAAAACAGCTGAGGAACAGTATAATGTTTGTGAGCATTCGGACATTCCTGATAAACAGATTACTTGTAAAGATGAACTAATGTGACATAAAAATGTGTTATCCATGACTAAATGCGTCTTTCTTTGAGTAGAATTCACACAAGATCAGAAAAAGAAGCTGTTTTAACCACTCACTGATGATTTGAAGTAATATATATGCAGTAGAGAAAGTACAATTTGTCAAGTTTACATTCTGCATTCATGGCACTAATGCTAACAATAACACACTATATGTGGTCATAGTATGCACCGGTTACCATCTATTATTGTATTTTATGATGGATTTTGTAAAAAGAAAACACGAAAGATCATGAAAAGTGTTTTTTTAAAAGAAAGACCGCAACTACTGCAAAGATGGGTGTTTAATATGGTGGCAGCTCTGCACTCGAGTGTGTGCTCATGTTGACTGATCTCAACTGAGTGAAGAAATTAACTTGAAATAGATGCTGACGTCAAAGTAGGTGAATCACCGGGTCACACCCACTGATCACGTGAATAAATTGCAGTAAGAAAACTCTATGGACCCACCGGGCGCTATATCGTGAAAAACATTTATGCTTAAAATATTAAAGTCCCCGGATATGTAAGTCAGGCACATGAGTTATCATTTTAAAGCTTAGAATCTGCACTTTTCAGAGAATACCATCACTTTTGCATTTATGTTAAATAAAATAACAAAATAAGGCCTGAATACATTCGCAAATTAGCACCCCTAGAGGTAGAGGGGTAGAAATATTAATATGAATATATAAGTCTTTCACATAGCACTTAAATAGACAAGTCATAAATCAAATGAAAGCTCTTATTCTCATGAACATGACTATACATTATATATTAATTTTGTTGCTCTAATACCACAGTGTGGAACATTTTCAAAAGAATCACAAAGTTAAATATGATTTCTGTAAGACATCAAATACATATGTCTCTTTTATGCGCCAATCATTGCTGCTGTAAGCCCCAAGTAGCCAAAAACTTTATATCTGCTCCTACCAGTTTTCTAAAAAAATGAGCCATTTTTACTTGTCTGTGAGCTTGCTTGGCTGAATTATCCAATGTTATATCTTAGATGTCCAGAGCAAAATACGCCAGCCTGCAGAAAAAGCATGCTAAACAAATCATTAGGAAAATATATTTTTGACTATTAATGATAAAATGTTATATATCATCCCAAATGAGATTCAAGTCCACTCAGAGGCCGAGATATTTAATGAAACAATGAGGGTGGTGTATGAACTGAAAATTAGACTGAATGTCTTTGGACTAGCACATTTGTGAGGGCTGAAATGCGTTAGAGCGCCACCTATATTTCAGATCTGTATATTGTGATGGAATGAGAAAGAGAAAGACATTTTTTTTCTAGTGCTTTCTGCCAACTAGTGGAGGGAAATAAGACTTTTAAGTTACATGAATTACATGCTTTAGGACAACACCCCCCACCCCCCACCTCCCCATGACTGTAAAAATTGCAGGTGGCAGCCCAAAATTGATTTTAAGGGGTTAACAGCCTTAACAAAGTTTTACTGAAATTTTGCACTGGCAAGTTGTTCCGAACCATGGCAACAAACTAAAAAACGCATTCTTTTTGCCCATATTTTGTTCAAAATGACATCACACCCATTCGTTCTTCAATTTCGCCAGCAGTATATTTGGTGCCTTTAAGGTACAACCAAGCTACTCTTTTTTTCTTTTTTCTTTTTTTTTTTTTTTAATTAACATTTTTTTATTGACTCATAAACATATAACAAAGAAAAAACACAACATATATATATATATATATACTGTATATATATTGAGACAACATTTAACATTTAACAACCAAGCTACTCTTTAAAAAAATTAGCTAGCTACTGCACTGCAAGCTATCGCTAAAAAGTTTGTGTGAGGGGGGTGCACTATATTTAACAATTATAAATTACGTTTATTTAAACGAAATATCTGAACGAATCAATTCACTAAAAGGAATTGAACATTGTATACAAAACAATGCTGACAGAATGCTAATGAACACAATGATGTCATGCTACACCGCTACTACTTGGAAAAGTGCAGTAGCTTGTTACTGGAAGACTTTTGGCATAACAGCTACAACTATTGTCACTCACTTAAAACATGTTAAGTTAGTAGAGTTGCATAAGTTAAATACTCCCCAATACTGTAAAGTTGAGAGTGAAGACTTCAGGTTCACAAAAAGCATTTGGCTAATTTGCATCACGCCTGTGACCTCAGAATGTAAATCAAAGAGTTGAAAATAAGACTTGGTCTATAACTTGCCTTTATCTGTGATGGTGGGCTTACACAGGATTACGATATTACATTCTAGAGCTGCATTATTTTGTTTCTAATAATGAAAGAAGGGAGATAAAAAGCTAAAAAATGAAGAGTTGTTGTGTATGAATTAACTGTAGCTGGCTTACAGAAGCTTAATGGATTCTTAGTGTTGAGCTCTTCAAACAGATGAGAGCGGACTACTGATCCTTAGCTGAAACAGCAACCTACCAGCCATTCTGATAACCATATCATGGTTTGCATTTCTACGTATGTACTTATAATACGATTACAGTTCATTGCTTTTTGAACTCCCTTGACGCGGTTTGCTCGTTCTTTTTAAATGAAGCATTTGCATTGCGTTTCCCCTTGTTCTGGGAACAGTGTATCGTAGATAGTATGGCCACACTTTGGACCACCCAGGCGCAGCGTGTATGTTTATCTCAAATAATTGCGAGTTCAAGACAAGGGGCACTTTGATAAGCAAGGCAAGGCGGTTACCTGGGAACTGGGGCACTTTCGTGGTGTGAAGGGGTTGGTCCGATAAGTTGATGAAAGTTATAGGGGACGTGATTGGCGCTTACCTCGAAAGACTAGTCAATTCATGACTGCTGTAAGTGGCCGAACATCAAGGGGCTAGTTAGTTAGCATAAACACTGCACTTACCATAATTACCTCAGGGACCCGCACGGCTATTTGGATGAAGATGCTTTGTGGTGACGTTCAATAAACAACGCAACCAATGACCTCATGGTTTTATGGGAGCCGGGAGCGAGTTTTTCAGTCTCTAGTTGTGAGTTAAAAGCTCATGTGAAAGTGGCCTTGATAGTCTGAAGGCTGCATGTGGCACTCCACCTGAACAAATATTTGCACAGTGTTGAGGTCCTTGTATTCTTACCACTTACCTGTCTGGTCTCGACAGATATAGACTGTAACGGATTGTTTTAGGATTCGCGTTGGCTATGATAATGTTGTACGACATTTACCTGTGTTTTAAGATCACAAATTCCTGGGGATCTATCTAAAATAATCTCCAAGAAATGCTCAGATTACAGCTGGGTCTGAATTGGTTCGTTTCGTATTTAAACATATTTAAAGCTAACACCTTCAAAATTAAAGTCCAAGGGCTTTTCTACATTCCAATGCTTTTTTCCTCACATTTATAGCCTACTCATATCTGGAGTGGTGGTGGCGTAGTGGACTAAAGCAGAAGGTTGTTGGTTCAATCCCCACAGCCACCACCATTGTGTCCTTGAGCAAAGCACTTAACTCCAGGTTGCTCCAGGGGGATTGTCCCTGTAATCAGGGCACTGTAAGTCACTTTGGATAAAAGCATCTGCCAAATGCATAAATGTAAATATCTCATTACTCATAACTTTTCTCAACATTTATGCAGTTTCTTCAAGCTAACATGCCAGATTATTTACTTTGCTTCAGGCAGTGCTGAGTAGATTATTTTTTAAATGTAATCGGGTACTGATTACAATTTAAATTGTAATCAAAAACATATTTGGTTTTACACTTTTAAGTAATCTAATATGATTACTTTTGGATAACTTCTAGATTACTAAATGCAAAATTTCATGCATTAATTTAACATTTATTAATGACCATCTAACACGCCTTTTATTTTACATTAGTAAACATAAAATCAAACAGAAACTTGCTATTTCTCTGTTGCTGAGTAAAATAAAGGTGCTAAAAGGAAAGTGAAGCTCAATCCGACAGCATTTGTGGCATAATATTGATTACGACAAAAATGAATTTCGACTCGTCCCTCCTTTTCTTTTTTCTTTTTTTTTTTCCTATCCCCTTTTCTCCCAATTTGGAATGCCCAATTCCCACTACTTAGTAGGTCCTCGTGGTGGTGCAGTTATTCCCCTCAATCCGGGTGGCGGAGGACAAGTGTCAGTTGCCTCCGCTTCTGAGACAGTCAATCCGTGCATCTTATCACATGGCTCGTTGTGCATGTGGAGGCTCATGCTACTCTCCGCGATCCACGCACAACTTACCACGTGCCACTTTACACAGAAAAGGTTAGAAAGTGATTTTACACACTAAAATCAAGTTAACACGCATATTGTTTACGTCTCGTGGCTATACTTTTGAAAAACTGAGTATTTTAATGTTTACGGATTTGCCCTATTCACCTCCTTTGTAAGTGCCTCACTGGAACCCAGATTTTGCTCTTTTTAAAAAGAAAAATCAGGAGGAACGAGTTGACATTATTTTTTGTGGTAATCAACATTATGCCACAGATGCTGTCGATTGAGCTCAACTTGTACTGAACCTGGAATATTCCTTTAAGAAAATCACCCAGATACATTATTGATTCCCAAAGAAAAATATAGTTAATGATATTACCTTAACCAGTAGTTTTGGGGTCACATCTTTTTTACTACTGTAAAATGGTAGACACTGAGTGAAGTAACATCTTATACAAGAGGTGTTATGAGAACAAATAAAGCCTTGAAACTGGAGCTGGCAAATGACTTGAGGCAACTATGTGTTTACAAGCTGCTTCCTTATTAGGTTTATTTCAGCTTGAGAAAGTTTGCTGTTGAAAATCTAGAATCCAGTGGGGCTCTTTGTAGCTAACATACAGCTTTCTTAAGATTAAATTATTATTAATCATTTCATGAGCCATTCTATTTCACAAATGAGATCTCCATTACTCACAAAAGTGACCCTTTAAAGAAGATCTTCAATGTTTTTTCTTTTTCTTTTTTGTACCAAACATAGACGCTCTATTGTAATAATGAGTTGGAATGAGAGTAGCTGAAGGTGATAACATGTAATGAGACTACATTGCCAACTAGATCCCATGATCTGTTTCCCTCTGCCTGGCCAGTGTTTATGTTAACCTCTTCATGAGTAGGATCTAAATTCCCCTGCAGTGCCTCCTGGAGTGAGTTATTTTTGCAAGTGACACTGCACAGCCGCTAGAGGTGGGCAGAATGTAGAGGAGTATTTTTTTTTTATATTTAAATTTTTTATTTCTAGTCATAAAAAGATAATAAAGTAAACATGTGAACAAATGGGTTATGTCTGCTGTACTGTATTTGTTTTATTTATTTCATTTTTATAGGTGTAAAATCAAATGAACAAATAATATCAGCAGTCCGGTTTGCCTATATGCACCATTTGACTTCTCAGACATTGTGTGTGTGTGTTTGTGTGTGTGTGGGCGGGTTTAGATGGTTTACGAGGAAATGTTTTTAGGTTACAAACTGGTAATTACAAGAGTATTATGCTAAAAATGTGGTTTATGAGGACATTTCTAGTGTCCCCATAATTCAATTTGCTGAAAATACAGTAGAGGCCAAAAATATTGGCACCCTTGGTAAATATGTCCAAAAAATATCTGCATTGTTTAGCCTTTTGATCTTTCATTCAAAAAAATCACAAAAATCTAACCTTTAACTGCAATAAAACAATTGAAACAGTTTAAATAAATATTTTTCTCCAAAACGCATTGGCCATAATTATTGGCACCCTTTTATTCAATACTTTTTGCAACCTCCCTTTGCCAAGATAACAGTCTTCTCTTATAATGCCCAATGAGGTTGGAGAACACCTAACAAAGGATCTGAGACCATTCATCCATATAGTATCTCTACAGATCCTTCAAATTCAGAGGTCTATGTTGGTGGACTCTCCTCTTCAGTTCACCCCACACATTTTCTATGGGGTTCAGGTCAGGAGACTGGGATGGCCATGGCAGATCCTTGATTTTGTGGTCAGTGAACCATTTTTGTGTTGATTTTGATGTTTGTTTTGGATCATTGTCCTGCTGGAAGATCCAGCCAGGGCCCATTGTAAGCTTTCTGGCAGAGGCAGTGAGGTTTTGATAGAGTCCATAATCCAAACAAGATGTCCAGGACCTCTGGCAGAAAAACAGCCCCACAACATTCAAGATGCAGCACCACATTTAACCGTGGGCATTGGGTACTTCATCTCTGTGTACGTCAAACCCATCTCTGGTGTTTACTGCCAAAAAGCTCTTTTTTTGTTTCATCTAACCATAGAACCCGGTCGCATTTGAAGTTCCAGTAGTGTCTGGAAAACTGAAGACGCTTGAGTTTGTTGTTGGATGAGAGCAGAGGCTTTATTTCTTGAAACCCTCCCAAACAACGTGGTGATGTAGGTGATTTTTTTAAAATTTTTTTTAGACTTTCTGACCCCAAGACCCAACTAATTTCTGCAGTTCTCCAGCTGTGATCCTTGGAGATTCTTTGGCCACTTGAACCATCCTCCACACTGTGTGTGGAGACAATATAGACACACGTCCTTTTCCAGACCAATTCTTAACATCTCCAGTTGCCCTGATGTTGGAAATGGGTATTTTCAAGGCTTTGGCTATTTTCTTATAGCCACTTCCCATTTTGTGAAGCTCAACAACCTTTTGCCGCACATCAGAACTATATTCTTTAGTCTAACCCCCTGTGATTGATGATTAAGGGAACTTGGCCATATTTATACCCCTGTGAAACAGGAAGTCATGGCTGAACAATTTTATGTTCCTAGTCACCTAAGTGCACTAAAAAATTTAAAATATGAATGGGAATATACTTCACATATATTTTACTCATAAGAATTTCTAGGGGTGACAATAATTGTGGCCAACGTGTTTTGGAGAAAAATATTTATTTAATAAAGAGATATTTCCCCTCTTTCAATTGTTTTACTTCAATTAAAGGTTAGATTTGTGTTAATGTTTTGAATGAAAGATCAAAAGGATAAACAATGCAGATTTTTTACTTTGCTCATATTTACCAAGGGTGCCAATATTTCTGGCCACTACTTAGTAAAAATGCAGAATGTTTTTGTGAGGGTTAGGTTTAGGGGTAGGTTTAGGATTAGGGGATAGAACCTATAGTTCATACAGTATAAAAATCATTATGTCTATAGTATGGAGAGTCCTCATAAGGATAGCCGCACCAACGTGTGTGTGTGTGTGTGTTTGTGTTTGTGTGTGACAAGTGCTAATGTAAACAGACTTGGCTGCGTGCATCAGATAATCACGCTCGATCAGCATGTTTTCACTGTGAGTATACGAGTTTTAAAGTGTTATCGTGGTGCATTTATGATAGTTGGGCCCAGTTTTGGTGGTATGTATGAAAGGATTAATGAAGCTAACACCTGAAAATCATTGGAAAAATCAGCTAGTGTAGAGCCAGCTTTAGGTTCTTGCACACAAACATGATCACAGGAATTGGCACGTTGTTTCTTAGAGTTCCAGTACCCTACGGTTGGCCACAATATGCTGACTCACTGACAAGCGGCATCTCCCATTTTTTTTTGCATCGGCTCAAACACATTTACCTTCCCTTGTGGTGTGACTGGAAGCATGTTGCATCAGAATTGTAAAAGATCCGGGTTCGGATCCTGCGTTGAAACCAGGAAGTAAATGCGTTTGCATAATTAGGAGCGCAATTCTGAGGTTGCATTTTTTCCTCTAACATTACATTTTTACTCCACTGATGGTTAGGTTTAGGTTTGGGGTTTTACTGCCTGTACTCGCATTTGGCGCCCCTCTGTGGAAATTACACCTAGAAAATGGAGCTCACACATGCCAATATGCCCAACAACAGTTTGCGCTTTGGCCACTGGGGGCAGTGTTTCACATTTCAAGTCAAGTCATTTTTATTTGTATAGTGTTTTTCACAACACACGTCATTTCAAAGCAGCTTTACAGAAAATCATGCATTAACAGAAAATGAAACTATAATATCTATAAAGTCTTAGAGTCATCAATGTGTAGTTTGATTAAATATGATTGTAAATTGTGTATAAAAATAAATAATCAAATAATAATTGATTTAGAACCCCAGTGAGCAATCCGAAAGCGACTGTGGCAGGAACACAAAACTCCTTAACCAGCTCCATGTTGGTTAATGGAGAAAAATAACCTTGGGGGAAACCAGGCTCACTGTGGGGGCCATTTCCCCTCTGGCTAAACAGCATGAATATAATGCCAGTAGTAGTTATTTGTGTGCAGTGCAAGTCATGGTTTAAAATTTGTAACTAAGTAAGTGTTAAGGACCAGTGTTGAAACTAAGATTTTGTATGAACTGTAAGATTAATGACTAATGTCTTTGAAGTCCATCCTGGATTAACTGCAGAAGTTCACATGGATGGACTGTCTTTGTAAGTTGGCTGATGAAGGCTTTTTTTCATCAGTTCATCCCCTGAAGTCCATTGTAATAGAATGAAGTGATCTCTGGCTAGCACCGGCTGCAGGTAGTCATCATCACATGTGAATCCCAAGGTTGAGATGGAAACAAATAGAATAATATTAGGGTAGATGCCATTCAATTTTTTGCAGAGTTATGGATCATGATAAATGTTTCTGGTTCCAGCAGACCTATCTAAAGCAGCCTAATTGTGAGTTGATGGATAAATTAGGTGTATGCCTGGCCAAATAGATTAATCTTTAGTCTAGAGTTAAACTGAGTGAGTGTGTCTCAGTCCCAAACAGTGTTAGGGAGAATATTCCATAGTAAATATCTACCTCCTTTTGTGGATTTTGATATTCTAGGAACTATTAACAGGCCAGCATTTTGTGATTGTAATGAACGTGATGGAATATAGCATGGTAGAAGGTCACTTAAGTACTGCTGAGTTAGCCATTCAAGGCTTTGTACGTAGTTAACAAAATTTCGGTAAGCACAGGCTGATGTTAGCTAAAGAAAACCTACCATTCAACCAACCGTTTCCGATTTCACTTTGAGATCAGTCTGAGCACACACACTGTTTTTTAAATCATTTTCACTGATAGATATATCAACATATGGATAGCTTCTAATTTAAAACCTTTTTACATAAAGTATGTTTACATTGGTAACCATAACTCTACTTTTGTACTTTTATACAAGACTATACAGGACTGAAATTTATCTTGATTCTACATTATTCATGATTTTGTATGATTATAAAAATTAATCATATGTTTCATTTTGTTCTGTGTGATGTCTAAAAAATCATAACAAGAGAGCAGATGACTTGGATTTATAAAGCAGAAATAAACAATCATGCCACGAGATCAAATTTTTTCCCATTCTGATGGTTGATGTGAATATTAACTGAAAATCCTGACCATATCTGCATGGTTTTATGCATTGCACTGCTGCCACACGATTGGCTGATTAGAAATTGCATGAATAAGTAGGTGCACAGGTGTAACTAATAAAGTGTATATCTTCTCTACATCATTAAAACCCTCTGGGGGCCTTTTACACCAAGTGTGGGGTATAAGGCCCCTTCGCCACCTTTTTTTTTTTTTTTTAGTTTAATTAAAACAACTTTCCATTTTTAATGAAAATGAATATATTTTTTTTTCAATCTTGAAACACTTAGTAACTAAATAAATAAAATAAGGGGGCCTTGAGCCCCATTGCACCCTACATACTAGATACATACAGTAAATTCTAATGTAGGGGTTAAGTATGAACGGAGAGAAATTCATTTTGCAGGGGGAAAAAAAGCTCTTAGAAATTCATACTACATCAAGAACAATAGAGCAACAATGTTGAGAATAGCTATAAACAGAGAGCCTTCCCGCCCCACCTCCAACACTAAACAGCAGACATCCAGATGAGGGTCAGTACTGAAAACTGAAGGCACATTTGCCTACAGGAATTTTACCCACGATCTGAACAAGAGCTCTTAGGACGAAAAAGCTGCACAGAATGTAATACTGTCACATTAATATCTAACAGCTCCTTTGAGGAAAGTTATTGTAAAATGTTGAAATTGGAAAGGACACACCGCTGAGCTTGCGCTAATATTGTCCTTCCATTAAGCAAGGCTTACGGGGGCTCTTGCATGGTTTATGATGGAGGGCAGCACTATCTCTGCTAAGATGGCCTGTTTTCACAGAAACACTGAAATTTGAACAACCTCAGTTAGAACAATAAGCCCACCACCTCGTGTGGCACCAGATTAGATGCGGCCCTAGTTCAGCGCTTTCACCCGACCCAAACGCTGGTGGGAACGGGCATTAGCACATGGTTATCATTACATTAATGTCCAGAGTGTTTGCTTACATTCGCTGGCCGTGCGATAATCTCGCAGATTAGGAACAAGGCAGATGTTTATTTCATATGACTGATGGCTGCCTATATTTTCATGGGCTAAAATTGAATCGAGTTATTTGACATCAGTAAAGAAGTGTGGATTTATGCATGATAATGCTAAATATGCATTCGTTTAGCAATTATAAGAGATCCTGAGTTTTTTTTTTTTTTTTACACCAATATAGATATGTTATAATCTCATTGACATTATAGAACATTTCTATCATCTCTTTTGTGGTGTTCTTATGATGTAACACAAACTAATAATTATCGCTACATGTCATACATATCACTACAGAAGTTAACCTACAAATGCGCTTCATGTGGTAACATCTAAATAAACTGGTTTGATACAAGTCAAAAAATATTATTTAACATTTCTGAATCAACCTTTAATACATTAGGCAACACCAACTCATTTTAAGGGTTCATTCAAGTAGAAATAGCTCGTTCAAGGAATATTCTGGGTTTATTAAAAGTTAAGTTCAAACAATAAGAAGACACAAACCATATGCATGTAAACATGATTTTAGTGTGATTAAATCACTTATAACCTTTTCTGTGTAAAGTTATAGCCAAGTTTATAACTTCGTTACCATGACGATGTAACACCATAAACCCTACAACAAACATAAAAATTGTGATTTAAAGCTCAAATAATGCACAAGTTTTAACAGAAGAATAAATGTAAGTGCTTTTTTTAATTATAAACTTCACATTTCTGCCTTTAAACCCTCCAAAAATTGGCCCCATTGACTCCCATTGTAAATGCCTCACTGTAACCTTAATTTTTGCTTTTTTAAAGAAAAGGAGGGACGAGTCTATATGAATTTTTGTGGTAATCAACATTATGCCTCATAAGCTGTCGACTGAGCTTCACTTGTATTGAACCTGAAATATTCCTTTAAGGTAACAACTGCACCACTTTATGCTGGAGCATTAAAACTAGTGCAATACTAAATTTTCTAAATTTTGTTTTAGCATAGTATCAATGTAAAATAAAATACTGTTACAGTAGTATTCAAAAACAATGGGTTTGTAGTTCAATTATCAACATGCCCAATTATAATAGGTAATGATTTTAATAGGTAATATCAGATGTTTTACACATATTTTATGCAATTAAAATGTAATACAAGTAAGAAAAAAAAAAAAAAATCAAGTTGTAAAATAGCTTCTTTGTTTTACAATTGTGTGTGATAAGGCCATGTGATATGACATTGTATAAGACATAAACATTGCTAAAGTGCATTTAAACCTGGAAATAAACAAAGTTTTAATTGTTGGACAGCTTTAAAATGAATAAAAAACAACAAAAAGGTTATAATGAGGAAATATTTAAGATTCTGCTAAATTTCTAGGTCACTAGTTAATTGCAAAAAAAATAAAAATAAATAGTGACATTGGCTGTTAACTTTGCACAATATATCAGATTAAATTTATTTATTTATTTTTTCTCCATTGATTTGCACAAGATGCATTTTGGAACATGCTCAAATCACACTGGATATAGCATGATCATCGGGTTTTGTTCATGCCAGCGCGAGTGCATGCTGTTATTAAAGCAAAAAAGGGCAAATGCCAAATTCTATCAAATTCTGAAATTCATGAACCTTTTTAATTTCAACCTTTCTGCTGCTAATATAATTTGCAACTAACAAATTTGTATTAAATAGAAATTAGAAAAATATTTCATAGCATTTTTGGACTCCACTGTATCTATAAGTTATATTTACATATATTCATTTCACTGGATTAAGAACTAAGCATTAAGTCTACACATGTATTTCTTTTTCTTTTTTAGTAGCTACAGCGAGTGCCAGCAGAGGGCACACTTAAACACCCACTGACTTTAGGTAATTTGTCTTTCTAGCTGTACCCAGACTAGCAGAAACAAATCATGCATCATATATTTCTCAGGGTAAGTCAATTTCTGTATAGGCACATGCTGCAAATGTAAAAAGCTATTGAACATTTTCACTATTATTGTCCAGAAAAAACAGTTCATTGAACACATGTTGTCCTATCTGGGGCATGTTGCCCTACTATGGGCTAAGTTGTTACAATGGAACCTGCCAATAAACAGCTTGTGATCTACTTTTCAGCTAAATCGAAACAGTAAAACAATGTTAAAAACTTCAAAGAATTCATTAAACAGCAAAAAAGTAAAAAGTGATGTACAAAAATAGCAACTATTGCAATTTGTAAATGGTACAGATCATTTAAAACACATGGGACAAATTGCCTACATTTCCAAAAAATAACTTCAAGACTTGGTAAAACTTGGTAACTGAAAACAACATCCAATCCCACGTCTAGAGAAAACACTTTCATCTCTATAAAGCTGTTGGGTGATTTCTGGCTGAATACATCCAGTAATTGCTGCCACCCTATTTGACTTTGTCAATCTGAACTCTGACCCTCTGTCACCTCCGTTAACTATCATGTTTCCTCTTCCAATACTGGGCTCTTCTGACTGTTAGAAGGTGGTTTTAGGACAGCTGTCGTGTCGTGCACTGTCTCTGGTCCTCGGGTGAACTTGAGTTACTACGTCCTGTCTCGAATTCCTCGCATTCACACAGAGAGGCTTTTTAATTCAGATGATCCCAGTTTGTCATAATAGACTTGAAAAACAGTATGAATCTAGACGCTTATCAGAATAATTGTCTGCAGTATTTATACTTCTCTACCTATAAATTGCTGTTAATGTTCTGGCACAAAGAACCATGCCATATTTATTAGTCTGTGGGCAGAATCAGACCACCCTGTTACAGTAGTTTCTACTTAATGCAACATGCAGAAAGACTTCCAGAAAATTCATATGTCCTGACTTGCTTGGTTACTCTGCCCTACTGGTTAGTCGAAGGTCCTTTGGGATGAATTGGAATGTGACTCATTTCATTGGAACAGGATAATAGGCTGAAAGTCATAAACGTCTGCCTTATTTCTCATACAAACTTCAGATTTCTGTTTCAATTCTGATTCTAGGTCAGTTTCTTGGTTTCACTTTAATTGGATCAAGGATAAATGATTTGAAAAACGTGAACTCAGCGTTGATCAGTCAAAACAGATCACAACAAAGCAACTTTATTACTAACAGAGTCTAATGAATCTAATGACTTTTTGCATATTCCTTTTGATTACTAAAGGTGTGGATAGATTTCAAATAGGCTGATATTAAGGGGAAAAAAATGCACACTGCTAAAATTATTATTATTATTTTCCGGTACAAATCCTACACATCCTTAAAACAAGAAATAACTACTTGTGAAGCAGAATGTTGATGTTTTCAGAGAAATCTAGCACAATTTAGTGAGGTTTTATGCTTAGAACAAGAAAAAAGAAACTATTTGCTAAAGGGGTAAAAAAAAAAAAAAATCGTCTCTTTGAATCAAGTTTTTTTTCTCTCTAAATGTTCATATATGTTGTTAGATTTCTCTAAAAACAAAACAACATTTCTGTCATTTTGCTTCTCAAGCAAATTTATCTTGTTTTTATCATGTTTAGATATTTTTACAGAAAAACAAGACAAAAATGCTCAATAAGAAAATGATATTTTTGCAGTGCGGCTGCAAATAATACATTTGTTGGGTCATATTTCATCCCATAATAATGAGAAAAGAAGTTACAAATTATATTTTGCTAAAAAAAAAAAAAAAAAAATGCCTATTTTAGACTAGTGAGATTTTTGAATTGTGACATCATTTTTTTTATTAATATGGTGGCACAATTATATTTTTGTCTGCAAAATTAATTTTAAACATTTAAGTATACACCTTCAGATCAAAAGATTTTTAAGATCATGAGAAACATTTCAAACAAGTGTTTCAAAACTTTTGACCAGTAGTGTGTGTGTATCTATATATATATATATATATATATTTATGTGTGTGTGTGTGTGTGTGTGTGTGTGTGTGTGTGTATTATACCGTGAAATGGGACCAGTATTGGCTAAGTTACTCAAAACTGAATCCAATACAAATGACTAATTATTTATTTAAATTGCAACGAGATTACTTAATTTTTTATGGGACAGTAATCACATTACTAAGTACTTTACTTTTAAGCTACTTCGTAAAACACTTTTACAGAAGAGTTTTTAGATTTTCCGCTCAGCGAATTCAAAATAATGTCTACACTCACCGAGCACTTTATTAGGAACACCTGTATACCTACTTATTTATGCAACTGTATAATCATCCAATCGTGTGGCAGCAGTGCAATGCATAAAATCAGGTAGATACGGGTCAGGAGCTTCAGTTAATATTCATATCAACCATTAGAATGGGGAAAATAATGTGATCTCAGTGAGCGGCTGTTCTACGGATGTAAACGCCGTGTTGATGAGAGAGGTCAATAGAGAATGGCCAGATTAGTTCGAGCTGACAGAAAGGCTATGGTAACTCAGATAACCCTT
Organism: Myxocyprinus asiaticus; assembly: GCF_019703515.2. Classification (NCBI taxonomy): domain Eukaryota; kingdom Metazoa; phylum Chordata; class Actinopteri; order Cypriniformes; family Catostomidae; genus Myxocyprinus; species Myxocyprinus asiaticus. The sequence goes on along the minus strand of NC_059348.1, from coordinate 4,254,549 downwards.
CTGTACAATTGTAGTGAGCAGAACAGCATCTCAGAATGCACAACACGTCAAATCTTGAGGCGGATGGGCTACAACAGCAGAAGACTACATCGGGCACTTTATTAGGTCCATAGTGTTCCTAATAAAGTGCTCGGTGAGTCTATATTTGTTCCTTGTTCATTGTCGCAAACAAGCCATTAACTTTGCAACCACATGTTTCTCCCTTAAAATGACTCATTAGTGACTCTTCAACTGTCACATTAAAGCAAACAGATGTACATAAATATATTCTACATAATATTATTTTAGGAATATGTGTAACCCTAATAATAACCCTGTGAAACTAATGACCTTAATTTAATTCTGTAACTGTAATCAGATTACACCCAACACTGAAACGGACACAGACATGTTTTCATGAGATTCGCCCTGCTGCATGTTACGAGCAACAGCTTTTAATCTTCAGTGATGGCAAAACTCCAGTGAGTCAACGAAAATTAATACGCAAAACATGCTTAGTGTTGAAACATTTGTTTTAACACAAGATATGACACACAGAGTGTGTTGTCAGTGCAGTACATTTTTGCCACATTGCGCATGCATAAGCCATTTTATCCTTCTCATAACAAGCTTTTATGCCTAGGAGTTTGTCCACTGTAATTTTAAGTTCTTTGTGGCTTATGCTTGTGTGTGCATGTTCCTACAGTATATGTCCCTTATAAACAAGGTGTCAGAATTGCGGGTTAATGCTGAAGCCAAAATGACTCACCTTTGCATTCTGTAGTGACAAAAACACTATTACAAGGAAACAAAAGACTGGAACGCACAATAATAAATGTTTATTTGCCTGACTTATTAAAGCTGAAGGGTGTAATTTCTGCACCACTAGCATCACCAATGAGAATTGCAATATAAACTGTTTACAAACAGGTTTCCCAAATACTCTTCCATTGGTTGGTAAAACAGACAGTTGTGCCCCAAACTCAGCATGGGTTGTGCCTATGTTGTTGTGTCAGTCTCAAACAAACAGAGCTACATCAGTCTTGACCAGTCCAAAATAGCTGAGGCAAATCACTCATCCCTGGACATTAATAGCGATTTTGACCTTACAGTGAGTAAAATTAACAGGAGGTCAAGCCTCCCAACTGGCCGCCCAACATTTGAGTCCACTATTTAGCCATCTTGAAAAGCTTGTTGCACACGAGAGGAGAGGCTAAGTTTGCTGTGCTCGTCCCCGGCGGGCCAGGCCAGCTGCCGTTGAGCTCAGCGTAGTGAAAACTTCATCCCACAGTTGGAAGGGCTCAGGGAACGCCTTCCTCTCCGTTCTCAGAGGCATTAGTGAGAAACTGTGTGGTCCTGCTCCTATTAGTTTATTTACAGATATTAACACTGAGCTCTGTAAGGGAACCGGGGCCAGAATAGCGGCTTTGGTCAGTGGGGGAGGGTAGCAAATGAGAGGGAAATGTTTTAATTAAATTGGTGTAAGAGCATGAAATTTAAGTTGTTATTCACTCTCAAATTCACAACCAATGACAGTGCCCAAATTAAATATGGTGACTAGGCACAGGTAGGACGTCATGGTGTCTGGTCATAAGACATGTAAAAGCCAATGAGGTTTAATGCTATTGATGTCCAACCTGTGCCATAGTCGCCATACTTTTCATGTTTGGGTGAAATATTCCTTTGAGGCTAGCCCTTACCCTAAGTATTAAAGTTTGATGCATAATGCTCCCGAACATTTTGTGCTACAGATATGAATGGTTCACGAAATCATGCAGCTTACTGAGGAGTGATCAGACACAGGGGCTGTTCACACATGAAGTGTTATTGCATCCCACTGCATTATTTTTTAAATTTTTGGTCTATGTAAATGTGCTAGATGGATGTCTTTGACCATTGCGACACATCTTGCTGTTTTTTAGCATCTCACACCATGAGCGCTGCCTTTTTTAAGACACTGTGCCAAGTTAGAAGTTACTCACCTATTAAAAACTTAACTCGGGACCCCATGCGTTTTAGTCCATTCAACTGTGCTGCATCTGTCATGGCTTCTTACGCAAACCACTGGAAAAAATCTTAGGAGGAACCTGAGCCGTGTAGAGGCTAAAATACAATAGGGATTGGTGGGTGCACCTTTTTTTAACTTGGTCCAGTGAGTAACAACCTAGCAATGCCCTAACAACTCCATAGCTAAAACCACAGTGAACTCATTCTCATAGCAAAGCCCTGACAACCACCCACAATACCCTTGCATTGTGTTGGTGACATTTTGCACAGACAAACACCACTTAGATAATGTTCAGAAAGTGTAGTAATCGTCAGAGTCATAGCCTTTTGGGAAATGCGCTCTCTGACATATGGTGCTGTAGCAACACAGGTGACCCCTCTTCTTTCCTATTGTTTCCTCTACACTTACCTATCCAATAAAGGTAAAAAAAATGTCAAACATATAATCTAAAAATAAAAAAGAAGTACAAATCAACTTTAGACTTGTTTTCAACCAATGTGAATTTATTTAGGTAAATCTACTAGTATTTTACTAACTGTAATTTTGTTCAAGATAATTAAGGTACGACACTAGAATTCTTTAACCTCTTCAGATCAGTTCATCAGGTGTGAAATCATCCCAAATTACCTGGCTGATAAATGACTCAATTTAGGCATGAAACTCTACATGGCGCAAGCTGATTAGCCAATTGGCTTGTATGGTGTAAGCTGATAGGTCCTAGACTTGTAAGCCAATCATCTTGAGTTCTATCTCATTGTCTAACATTTAAACTGCTCAGTTTTGCAGTTAAGCTACTGCAGTGTGCTGAGTGGTTTGAGAGTGTTTTCGCTGAAACCCTCCACCTCCCAAGCTTCACCTGCCTAGATCTGCTACAAGGGCTTTTTTATGTCTCATTTTGCAGTGGCAGCATGTCCAACAGGCTTGGTTCAGCTAGTCTTGTGGTGGTGGGGATTTTCATTCATCCCAGTGACTCGAGTCTTTTGAATCCATTCACCAAAATTTGTTCAGATTTGTTCAGATTAATTCACTGATGATTTTTGATTTATTTATTAATTTTTTCTCCCCTTTTCTCCCCAATTTGGAATGCCCAATTCCCAATGCACTCTAAGTCCTCGTGGTGGCATAGTGACTCGCCTCAATCTGGGTGGCGGAGAATGAATCTCAGTTGCCTCCGCGTCAATCCACCGTCAATCCACGCATCCTATCACGTGGCTTGTTGAGCGCATTACTGCGGAGACGTAGTGCGTGTGGAGGCCCACATTATTCTCCACGGCATCCACTCACAACTCACCATGTGCCCCACCAAGAGCGAGAACCACACATTATAGCGACCACGAGGAGGTTACCCCATGTGACTCTACCCTCCCTAGCAACCGCGCCAATTTGGTTGCTTAGGAGACCTGGCTGGAGTCACTCAGCATGCCCTGGATTTGAACTCGTGACTCCAGGGGTGGTAGTCAGCGTCAATACTTGCTGAGCTACCCAGGCCCCTCATTGATTAGTTTCTTGACAATTTCTGCAAATTGAGCCTTTGCACCAGTAGATGACACCAAATGACCATCTTTTACTTTTTTTAAGAGTAAGTTATTTAGCCAAAAGCACAGAGTCATTCACAGCCGGAGCAAGTCTAATGATCTTTTATTAAAATTTGCATTTCTACAACTCTACAGAGAGACTTCAGAATGCAGGGTGTTAAGCATCATAAGCGTTTCCCCACAAATGACAACAAAGCATGTCTATCATATTCTGAAATTTGAGCATTACTTTTTTCAAGATATAGAAAAAAGACAACAATGCTAGCCTAAAATTTTTAAAAATGTTTAAATAACATCCGTATGTCATTTTAGTGTGTGGTCATCATTCACTATTATACATAATTCATCCGGCCTCTTTTCTTGTTGAATGACATTGCTGAACTGAACGAACGACATGCCTCAATGATCAATGCTTAATCATTTTTAGCGTGGTAAAAGTTAAAATAAGTTTAATATTAATTATATTATAAATATCGCTTACTGCGTGCAAAAGACCATCTAAACAGTTCACACACTGCGCTAAAACGTCACTGGCATCCAAGCATTCAGTTCAACTGACTTGCATGTTCTATCTTAAACACTGTTATTAAAAATATTTGACACATTCTAAAGGTTGTAATTTTTTTATGTATAACTTGAATTGAATAAATGCATGCTTGGATAGCGCTTTAGTGCTGTGGGTGGAATTTTCGGATGGTCCCTTACAAATGCTAGTAAATTAAAGCACATCTGAGAATTTTCAGGCATAATTCGCCAGGTACAGCAAGCATTGACTGTTTTGTCAAACGAATATTCTGCCCTATTGAATGCACCTGAGCCTAGCTTGTTAAAGACTGATCTTATTTGGAGATTTTATTTTTAATGACTAATTTACTCATTTATAAGCTAATTTCAGCAGATATGATCAGTAGGCCTAGATTTATTAGTTTATTGGTGAAGCTGACAAAAACAGCATTTTCTAATTTTATATAATTTCTATGCATGCAGCTTTTTTAACTTCATAGTAATTGAGATACTACATACAGTACATACATACATTTAAAAATTCACTTGTTACACTGTAGGACCAATTAAAACTTGTGAATTTAAAAATGTGCTTAAATTCGCGATTAAAAGATATTGTGACCATTCAAGACCTGTACACGCTGATTGTACTGTTTAAATTCTAACCTAAAATCTTGATATGTCATTAATTTTTCTCAATAAGTTTACTGCATTAATCATTCTAACGAACAGCATGGCAGCATGGTTCAAATTTTGTGGGTAAAACCAGAATGTAAGGGTGTATGTTAGGGCTTATTGAAACATTTGTCATGAGCCTTTTTGTTCAAACATTTTCCAAATTGTTACTCAAATTTGGTAAATCTTTGGTTGTCTTCAAAAAATTGCATTATGTCAGTAAATATTAAAACAGCAAATGTTGTTGTTTTTTACGTGTACAGGGGAAATGTATTCACTCTCAACATATAATACAGTTGCCCCCCTACAAGCACACCTGGCCCCAGCCTGGCCCCTCCAATCAAAATGGCCTAGAACTGCCACTGACTCTAATGCTATTGGCTCGTGTTAAAGTCAGTCTTTAAAAACAGCACAAAGCAACACAAATGGAATATGCATGTCTACAAATGCACAAAGACACTTACTTGAACCGTTTTCGCCACAAATGACAAGAAAGCAGGTCTTTTTTCAGCTAACGTTGATTCTCATCAATGTTCTATTGATTTTAATAATTAATATTTATCTTTGATAATTATTAATTATTGCTAATAACCAAACCCGCTCCTAAACGTAGCACACTACATTTACTGGAACCCCATATGAGGTTTTAATGAGTTAGATTCAATTAATTAATTTAAATATTAATTAATAACTAAAGAAATAATTATTAATTATTTCTGATAGTTACACTGATCTAAACAACCAGTAAAGCCCTACACACATAATTCCAGATTGTTTTTACCCTTGCAAAGTTTCAATTTCAGGTTTGGGTTTAAAATTTGACGGTACCGGTCGAATCAGATAACACAGTCTCAGGTACAGGCTGGGTATGGGCTTCAATTTAAGGCCTGTGACATCTACAACACATTAACATTTTAATGCAATGCAACTACAAAGTTCGCAGCTGGAGCAGTCTTACATGTTATAATCATTATTATTTTAGTTTGTTTTTGCCAAGTGTTTCGACATGTGGGGTTGTTATTGTAACTTTTGTTACCTAGCATCATCTCCATAGTGCAACTGGTAGATCAGAGGGGTCATAAGGTTGCAGAAGACATGACTCGTTGTTTGCCGAGGCTGCCAGGAGGTCATGACCATCACGGCACGCTATACATGCTGAGACACACCCTGACTGTTTACTGTCACTGCAGGGTGTTCGCCGAAGCAAGCAAACACGTGCACAACTTCTAAAAAAAAAAAAAGTTATATGTTTTTCATTGTCTGCTTTCTCTGGAATTCATGGTCTTCTTTTTTTCTTCATTTCCTTCTTAAGTTAATTTGCAATTTTCCCCCATTCAAGAGTTTTAGGCAGTACGAAAGAGGTAAACACTCTTTTCAAGTAAATCCTGTAGCTTTTATATATCCTGTAGTTCTAAATCTACTTAACAGGAACTAGTATAATGTAAATTACGGAGAAGTCAATTAATCTGTTATTATGATGGAACTGACTCAATGACAAAACATGTAAATGATCAAACTGACCCCTAACAGAATGCCTGAACCACACTAGCAGGCCTAACCAGATTCTGTGTTGTTCTACTGGACATTTAAAATAATAATAATAAGCTTCTTTCCTTCCTGCTGATTGTTTTCCGTTTCATTTGTTATTGCACAGAATAAAAGGACTAATCTGTCTTTCCTGAATGGCTCTTTTAAATACATCAACTATTATGATGCAGGTATTGTTTGGAGGATCCACACCTGACTAGTGACGACTGGCCAAAAGCTGCACAAGAACTTGTGTTAAATAAATGTCATGATCTACCTCATAAACACTGGAATGACATGTCAATGTCTTTATAACAAGACTTATTAAATCATGATGCTAAGGAATGATGAGTGAAACACTGAGTTCATGAGTAAGGAAATCACATGTTGAATCAGACACTGGAGGGTGGCTGGCAGCCCAGACAAACTAAAGGGCAAAGCTTAGTTTTGCCAATGTCCGCCTGGAATGGTGAAAGCTGTGTTTTATTTCATGTTATTTTTTTGTTATTATCCGCGACTGTTATCCGGTCCTTGAATAACATATAACATGCGAGGAAAGACAGCCAATTGACTTTATTGGGCCACCCTAGGGTAAGACGGTGCTCCCCTAGAGGGTTGGTTCCATACTCAGACTGCCTAACATGCGTATTGTGAGTGGCAGCCCTGTTAATAATTTATATATCAGGATGAATGATCATGACTGTCTTAATGGCAAAATGTATTTAAACATGAAATCCAGATGTGACAAAAATCAAAGCTCAACAAGCACAAAATATCACATTCAGCATATATATATATATATATATATATATATATATATATATATATATATATATATATATATATATATCACATACACACACACACATATATATATATATATATATATATATATATATATATATATATATATATATACATACACACATATATATATATATACATATATATATATACATACACACATATATATATATATACATACACACACCTGTCATGAGAGTGCAAGTGTACCACTTTTCAGATAAAATGTTTGAGTTTTTAACTGTTATAGAGTTATTAAAATAGGACATCTGTTATTTCATATTCTGATTGGGATGGGATTGAGATATCTGAAGTTGTTACATCGGTGGGAGTGTCTATTGTCTGTATTTGAGAGTTAGGGAAGGTTATGTGCTCTGGTTGCATGCGTCATGTAAGGTCAAATGTGATTATTAATTATAACATTATGTATTTAATTAAGGGAAGGAATGAATGAAGGTATGGATCATACCTGACGCTGATACTACAGTGGCCGTTCTGAGCAGTCTATGATCGGACTCTCCTTATTGTGTTACTTTCCTTTTTGCAACTGACAGGATGCTATTGTAGCAGTGCTTGAACCACCTCCAAATAAGTTAGGAGAAGTGTTGTGAAACTACAATGTCCACAATCATAGACAGTCCTATCTGGGTCGGATTCGATTTCTTAGAGTACCCCCAGGTTGTCTGAACAACTGTAATTTGCTTTATCATTTTTAGCGAGATCATGCGAAGGAAACAAAGACATGTTCAATTCAGATGTAACTGAAATCACAAAGTACATTTTCATTTCACAAATTTCACTAACCTATTTATTTCTCAATTATCCAACTGAAAGGTCCTACAAGAACAACACATATATATATATATATATATATATATATATATATATATATATATATATATATATATATATATATATGTATATATATATATTTTCTCTCTATTATATGCTATTGTATAAAAAATGGTCTGCATAATGATGCATAATAATGTAATATATATATATATATATATATATATATAAATTTCACACTAGTGCAACAAAATCTGACAAGCAAACAAAAAAGTTAAGTTGTTAAATTGTTGTGCCACTAGCGCCACCAAACAGAGCTTTGAAAATATGCATGCATCACCTTCACATTTTTTTGTCCGACAAAACAGGTCCACAGTATGAGTAACCCATGAGAAGGATATTAACAAGAAAATAGGGTGTTTTAGTATCAAATCGTTGTGCAAAGCTTGCCTCCTGTAAATCAGTGAATCTGAGCCTTTCATGAAAAATGAAACATCATAATGGGGCTGGTATTATTATCGTACAATTATCATGATCATGGATCTTTGAAATATATCAAAGGAAATAACAACATAATTTATAAGAGTGACTTTTAAAATAATAATTATATTAATAATTATCCATCCATGAATATCAGCTCAAATGGTCTATTACACAACTCATACCGTAACCTCAGATCTCCACCCTAAAATCCACCCACAGAAGCCATCTCACATGTCTTTGGCCTGTATTCAGCACCGCTGCATCTAAAGGTGTGCAGTTGAAATTTCAGCTGAAAATACCTTTATAGTGCTCTCTGGAGGATTTGACTCTGTCCTCCATTGCTCCATAGACAATTCAGTCACAGGCTATTATGCAAGAGCAACAGATCTGGTGTTACAAATTACTGCCATTGGGTGTCTATTCACAAAAGATAAACTGACGTCTGTTCGCACCTGATGTCAAGATCTATTTTTGTCCTTGTTTAAACACATTGTATTTGATCCATACAGTATGATGTCAGGCATGTTTCTCCTCATTACCCTTAAAGAAATGCCACTTTTTCTTAATGTAGCATAGTGGAGAAATTGAACTTTTCTCATAAATTTTACGTGGCCCCTTTAAGAACTGGAGTTTTGCGACACCTGCTTTTCGGCACTCTCTCGTATTAGAGACGTGAGAACATACATTGTGCAAGAGAGCTCCCGGTTTTGTTCATCGTCTGAGAATTCTTGGGATGCATATGGATTGCATGTGTGGAGTTTGACGACGTTTTGTGCACATGCGAGGACCGCCGGCTGAATCCCCACAGACCTCCCACTCCCCAGCATGTTCGTGCGTCCCGGTTGAGTTTTGGGATGAGTCAGGCGGCCCACCTCACAGCGGGTTCAACCTCTCATTTGGCGCTCAGGAGGAGGATGAGATCTCGATAGCAGCATCGGAGAGCAGGCTGCTTCAGTCCGATGCGGAGCACTCGGATGGGCTTCTGCCTTCTGGTGTGGTCGCCCAGTCTGAGGCTGATGCCGAACTGATGGCCATGCTTGCCCGGGCTGCCGCGAGCGTCGGGCTAGAGTGGAACCCTCCGCCCCACCCTGAACCCTCACGGCTTGATGATTGGGTCCTGGGCTCAGAGCGCCGCTCAAAGCCGCGCCCCGCCCCTGTCCCTTTCTTCCCGGAAGTGCATGAGGAGCTCACAAGGTCGTGGCAGGCACCTTTCACTGCCTGGACCCAGTCTCTGAGCTCCTCTGCTCTCACTACCCTCGATGGTGGGGCTGCCAGGGGGTACTCAGCGATTCCCCAGGTGGATAAGGCGGTTGCGGTGCACCTGAGCCTGCAAAACGCCACCACCTGGCAGAGCCGTCCGAGACTCCCGTCCAGGGCCTGTAGGTTTGTGTGGTCACTGGCGACTAAGGCCTACGGTGCCACTGGACAGGCCGCCTCTGGCCTGCATGCCATAGCTCTCCTGCAAGTGCACCAAGCCAAGGCACTGAGAGAACTGTACGAGGGTAGTTCTGACCCGGGATTGATGCAGGAGCTGCGCTCGGCGACCGATCTTGCCCTCCGGGCGACAATGGTCAAGGCGCAGACTCTCGGGCAGGCGATGTCCACCTTCATGGTCCAGGAACGCCACCTACGGCTCAACTTGGTCAAGATGAGGGAGGCTGACAAGGTAGGGTTCCTTGATGCCCCCGTTTCCCAGGCTGGCCTATTCGGTGACACCGTCGAGGAATTTGCGCAGCAGTTCTCGGTGGTCAGGAAGCAGACAGAGGCCATCCAGCATATCCTGCCCTGGCGCGGATCAAGATCCCACACCCTATCTGCTCGTCGGCAGGGGCGTCCCCCTGCGGCAACGGTACCGGCTCCGCCGCAGCCCAGGCCAGAGGCCTGGCCCCGGTGTAAAGCCCCCCGCAGGAAGCAGACGCCCCACGTCTCACGGTCAGTTCAGCTAGTTGTGGCGTTTCATATAGGGGCCCCTAGTGTCACTACATCAACACAGCGTTGAGTGAGTGACAGATAGGGAACATCCTGGTTACTTTCATAACCTCCGTTCCCTGATGGAGGGAACGAGACTTTGTGTCCCTCCTGCCACAACACTGAACTACCCACTGAAATGGCCAGGACCCTGTCTTGGCTCCTCAACACAAAACCTGAATGAGTGGTTGCGAGCCAGCTCCTTTTATACCCGAATGTCCGGGGGAGTGGCATGCAAATTCCACTCGCCAATTCCCATTGGCCTTTTCTCAAAGATCAGAGGTGTTTGGGGCTCCCAAGGGTGACCCCTAGTGTCACTACATCAACACAACGTCTCGTTCCCTTCATCAGGGAACGGAGGTTACGAAAGTAACCAGTACGTTTCTCTGAAAACAATGCTAAAGACTTAGCATTAGCTTTAGGTCATTTAGCACCTGGTTAAACTGGATCACAGGTGATTAATGAAAAAAATTCAGGTTTGCAATGAAAGAAAACCGTGTTTATGTGAGATTTTAAATAATCAGATTATTCTCTGCTTTTGATGTCAAAACGTGAACACTTATGCACAAAACACATGCGCACATTGGATAAGCTGGTAAAGGTGTTTATATGCAACGCACAGGGTTGGGAGGGTTACTTTTTTAATGTAATCCATTACAGATTACAGATCACTTAACAATAAATGTAATTAGTAATGTAATACAATTACAGCAATATGAAAGTAATGTAATTAGATTACTTTTGGATTACACATATTGGCATATATGTAAATAAAGTCAAAATAAAATCAATATGATTTCTAAAACATTTAATTATGCTCTGAATGCAAACAGAACATGTTTGAGTAATATTATGAGTGCTGTTGTAGCTATTATTATATCTAAGGAAAAGAAGCAGTTACACTGCACCCTACCAAGAAAACAGAAAATGAGCTGTTAATGTTGAACAACTCAGTATTTTTAAAGAAATCAGGTGAGTTATCTGTCTGCTACAGAAAAAGAAAATTTCTCATTAAGCAAATATAATCAGAACAGATGAACATTATGTCTTGGTTAACATTAAACTAAATCTGACAGGATATCCCTCAAATTCAAAAACACTGCAAAGTGTGATTCTACAGTGCATTGCAGTTAGTGTGTATAGGCAATTATAATTTGCACTATTCATTAACTTCAGACTGTATTCAGTAAGTAGAGCACACGTTATCATCATCATCATCGTTATTATTTTCATAATTAAATGCTGGAGAGTGTCTTTCCTCTGCTTGCTCATGATCCAAAATCAAACATCACCAGCTAACAGTTTATGGCTGATTTCTATGAATATGGTTCTGTTTAAGGAGGATTTTAAAGGGAGGAAAAAAGTTTTGATTCCAGAAAGAAAGCAAAATCTTGTTTTAAAGAATAGATCAAAACAGATTTAAAGTGTGTCTTTTCAATTACTTATTCCTAATTACTATAGGTGCTGAACATGTTACATTTGCCAGAATGTCTCCCTCACCCAGACATTTGAACTGTTCTCAACAATAATTAATCAAAATCAGATAAATTCTTCAATGAACTTTCTTTCTTTCCTAGGAACTTAAAACACATTTTCAATTAATTTGGTATTTATGTGTACAATCTGGATTTGTTAATAATGATCAGTGATGCAAAATCATGAGAGGTGAAAAAGGAGAGAAAGTCATAGCAAGTTTTCCAGGGGTATTTTTTCAGTTGACTTTTGTATTGTTGTTGTATTCAAAACTTTTTTCTTAAATGATTAAGATTTAAGTACCGTTCACCTGGTCTGTGTGGAGCTGGGAGTAAAGCCATAGGAGCTGAACATGCAGTCAGGGAGGGAGGAAGGGTAGAGTTGAGAAGATTTGAGTTTCTGATCCAAGCTGTCAGCAGGTGGCAGTAATGCACTAATAAGTGCTATCTGCCAATAAACAGAAGAAGAAGAAGACCATTTACCTGGGGGAGGGGTAATTTTTTCAGCTTCAGTACCAAATGGAACAACTTACAGGACGTCCTGGCTATTATAGTACAGTTCGCATTTGCAACCATGCAAACCAGGGGATTTCTATGCCATACCAGCAATGATGTGCAAATCGTGCCAGTATTGGCAGCTATTCCTGCTCCCGCCAAATGATGAGGGCCACGGATTTCTTTAAGCACTAAGGCTAACTCATTTTAACTAATTTTAATATGAATTAATTTTAGCTAACCTAGCTAATGTGATTTCTGTGTGGCTCTTATTATCTTCAAATTCTCAGGTCCTTGGATAAAGAGAGTAGCTTCACAGCTGAAAGGCATAAATTCCACTGAACTTTAATGTTGTTTCGATTTTCTCTTTTAAAGAGCGAATAATTTCGAAATTTCCAAGAAAATAATGCATATTCCTACGTGGCCATCACGATGAAGCAGCTGTTTGCCTCGAAAGCAGAGTGCTCATGTGAGACAGATGTTATTTGCACATGCGATAGTAGGAGGCGCTCCTAACTCAAATGAGTCATGAGAGAGAACTTGAAGAGAACGCGCATCTAAACCATCTCTCACTGTAAACAAACAGCTGTCTGTATCACTTTGTCAGGAAAATTCACTATTTCTTTTGTCAGAAATTTAAACTTGTAATCCTGAAAGTAATCCTAGTTTTTTAAAATGTAACTGTAATCTGATTACGACGATCTTTTTATGTAAATGCAACGGATTACAGTTACCTAATTTTTGTATTCTGATTACCTAACACCATTACAAGTAATCCGTTACTCCCCAAGCCTGGCAACGCACATGCAATCGGAGTAATGGGCAAAAATCTACCCGTGTCAGTCGGTTTTTGCTTAAACTGTTTATGACATATTATTAGGCATGGTCTGTAAGAAAGTGCTCAGTGTTGTAGAACTGCAATGCAGCAAGTTATGTGGATGTGGGAAAGAGATTTCAGCAGTGTTTTTTCTTTATGAATGTGCCTATGGAAGTCTGTTTATGCATGGCACATAGAATGCTACTGAAACTGTGCTTCAATGGGAGTCTATGGCAGAACCCCTGTACCATTCAAATCAGCTGTGCAAAAGTGTGATGTTGATCAGACGAGAGGCTTTATACACTCAAGTCTCTCAAGCAGAGAACTCTGCATTGCTCAGCATCTGAGATCAGCATCTGTTCACAATCTGATGTAACACATTTATTTCAGCTTTCACACTCTGATATTTTGCCTATTTTGTTGCAAATAGAGTTTAGAGTTTTTTTGTTTTTTGAGCAAAAATTGCAGACACTGAAAACCATAATCTGTGCTTCCCCACTTTTGAAAATCACCAGCCGCCACTGATCTTGAAAAAAGAACAAGAATCGTATTTGCTGTCCCAGTAGAAACTTTTTAAACAGGGAAAAGTTTGAAAAGATAAGCGTTCTTTAAAGAATTTAAATGAGGCTACGCCCTGTTGCACTGAAGCAGCTTGTTGACTGCAGTGATTTCTATCAATGCTACGACTGAAATTAAAATACTACAATATCAGTGGATCTCCAGACTTGATTATCTACCGTCAAGATAACTAAGATTAGTTAATATACTCACACGCACACAGCCTACACATTCGAATGAAACATGCAGATGTGTAGGTATGCGCTGAAATTATTAAATTCTTTACAGACATAAGCTTTAGTCACCAGTGTTTTAATGTCAACATACCTGCTGTTTTGTTTAGTTAGTCAGAGAACAGCTTCAGGGTAATCTCTGCTGTTTGGTTATAGTTACAAACAACAAGAGAGAGAGAGAGAGAGAGAGAGAGAGAGATAGGAAGCTACAGTTTGTATTACCACAGAAGCTAATACCACCACTGAATTTGCAAAGGAAAAGTCCCCTCCAGTATTCAGATTATTTATTTAGGTTTTTCAATGGTTCATTTATTATGAAATTATTACATTTCATTCCCCTAATCTTAAATATATGGTTATACCCTTTACTTGCTCCATTGGTAATATCATGAGCAGGTGAATTGCAGTGGCTTGAGGACAACATGTAATCAAAAGCATAAGGGTTTAGTGTGTGGTGTCATCATTCGTTATTGAGCGCAACAGTGCCCGGCCACTTTTTCAGCCGGCTTGGTTCTGGAAGTATTTTTCCTGTTCATTTTATCGATAGAGATTTAATAAAATCCAACTCTACAAAAAGAGTTGTAAGCCATGAACCAAACCAACCAGCATTGAGGTGAATCACAACAATACAAACTTTGATTTGAAGCAAATAAGTATTTGAAAATTGCACAACAAGACTGTTTACTGAACATCTTTAATGAGGGAATGAACTACAATCCCATGAACCACTGCAAGTGATGTAATCTAATTGAAAAATGATAGAAAATATAAAACTATTGATTTAAAGTTGTTGTTTATAAGTATAGAGTCAATATATTTAAAGTATATTGCAAAATATTAACATACAGTATATAAAAATATATAAGAAGAGCTCTTTTTCTGCGGTTTGCTTGCAGCAATCCTTTGATTGGTGGATTTTCCCTCTCAGGACCATGAATTCCATTATAGAGTGCAACAGTCTGGTTCTGAAGTAAAAATCCCATTCATTTTCTCAATTGGCGAACTGATATTTAACAATGCCTTATAGAACTACAGAGAGCTCTATGGTTGTTAATCGATAGTATGTGCTGGTATATGTTGGTGCACTGGTATTTGTCATGGCCAATTTGCGTGATCTTCAGCCACCAATGTCTGGACATCCTAGCGGGTGTGCTGCACTATCAGGGTTGTTGATCAGTCTCCCTTAATAAAAATCGAGAGTTCATGGCAAAATGCCGCAAACTTGCAGCAAATTCGGCACTGATCATTTTCACATTTGAATGAGTTTTGCCGCAAACTTGCAGCAAATTGTCCATTGTTTCCAAAGGTTTGCAGCAGGTTCACCACTACCGGTGAAGAGCCGCAGCTTCTGGCAAACATTTGCAGCGAATCACAAGCTCATATGCATGTGAAAGTAGTGAGTGGCAAATTTGCTGCAAATTTGTGGCAAGTTTGCCAAAACACTCGATTTTTTGTGATGGACTAAGACAAATCTTATGGAGATGAAGGCGAACAAAAACAGGTTGCTAATAAAGAAGATTTATGCTTGGGCAAAGATGAACCAACCCAACAGGTTTATGCGTCAGATAGGATTCTCCAAGATGGGCTTGGTTGTGAGGTCAAAAGGCCATATTTGTCACGACAAGAGTGTTCAATACCACACATTTACAGTGTACACGAACCAGGCGGTGGTTGATGTTTGATGCTAAAAACACGTTTAAAGTGATAGTCCACCCACAAATGGAAATTTTGTAATTCTGGATTTTCATTTTTGGGTGAACTATCCCTTTAATTACTGATTCTGGAATCATAACTTGTAAAGTACCAATGAAAGTAAAACATGGAAAGATTGATTACAGTATAACCTCTATCCTCTCTAAACAGTTCAGCCCTGTCTAAAACTTCCCCACTATTACTCAGTTCTTTGGTCTTTGTGGCATGTGTCATGGAAACACAAATAGTAACAATCAAAGCAACGCTCAGATGTTTACAAGACATTCTACAGAATTCCCCTTAGCCAGAACAGAGTGAAAAGAGGAGGTGCAACTGTTATTTAAAAATGCATTTTACACCCAAGCAATGGTTCATTGCAATGTCAGAAAAATAGTCCCATCACTGATACTCACTCAGAAGTATTTTAACAAATTATTCAATTTTTCAGACACCTGATAGGTAGTATTTATTTTTGCGACTCAATGAACAAATGTATAATAAACAATTGTTGGTGAAGCTACTGTTAAAGTGTAACTTTCCAAGCTTCAAGCAACTCATAATTTAGAGTAGTTAAAGGTGAAGTGTGTACAGTAATTAATTGTTTTTTTTTTAAAGTTAGGGGGCAATATCTTTTTTAAATAACTATCCAATGATATTGTTTATAATTTAATCCAACATAGTATCAAAGAATCACATTACTATACCTAAATTTGTGCAAAATGTTTTTGTTTTTTTAATGTGGCTCTTTGTACGCATTGCGATATATTCCTGGTAAAATTAACACTAGAGGCGCTACAACAACAATTACTTTTAATCCCTTCCACACAATTACGAGTAAAACTTAATCCTCTTCAATCCAGTTCATGTAATCTTTTAAGTGAAGAGAAGGTAAACATTTGTGGCTCGCTGTTTATAATGGAGGACTCGAGCTCGAGACTGGACCCGAGCCCGAGGAGCCCCCACAAAAAATTGCTGACGATGGCGATTGTTACCGTGGATAATGATCGGGACAGCAAGCCATTAATAGGGTTGTTTAATGAGATACTGTGGATTGGGCCTGCTGGTTTCTTATAAGAAACTGACCCCCCCCCCCCCCCAAAAAGTATCTGGGAAGAATTTAACAAATATAAGCCGCGTGGGCATTGATGATGATGTTATAAGGGATTGAGTGCTTGTATTAACCTTTAGTACTGTGAGTTCCTGCGGGAGCTGTCCGGTGCTGAAAATGGGGGGGGGGGGTCACTTCGTTAGATGTTGGTTGGCGGCGGATGCATTTGTGAGTATGCATGTCTAGGCCTCTAGACATTTACCATTTGAAAGGGAGGGCACGCGCTGCAAATGAGAGAGGGTTCTTGCTCACAGCATTCGAACGGGTGAGCCCAGCAAGCAATCGAAAGGGGACCCACACCACATTTGATCGGGAGAGCCCCCTCAGCGGTCTGAAAGGGAGAGTCCACGATACAAATAAACATGAGTTAGCTCACACAGCCATCGAACGGGAGAGCCCGGGTTGCATTCGAACGGGCGAGCCCTCACTGCGATTCGGATGGGAGAGCCCACAGCCGGATAGTGAAAGCCCACACAGCGCTCAAACAGGAGAGCCCATGGCCGAAACCTGGAAGCTCACATGGCATTCAAACGGGGGAGCCCACGGACGGAGCATGGTAACTCATGCCGTGCTCAAACAGGAGAGCTAGCACGGTGCTCAAACGACAGAATTGATGCAGGTGGAACCTTGAGCTATGAACAAATTTAAGTTGCAAAAAATGTATTAGTTAAGTTATTTATTCATTCATGTATATTAAATGCTTACAAACGTTTGTATATTATCGATATGCGCATATGTGTACCTATGAACGAACGTACGAGCAACCTGCGCATGGACGACCAAACGCATATGCCCTTTCATTAGACGAGAGTACGAGAAGATTGGAGAAGATGACTGAATGGGTGATTCCTATAAGAATTTGGTGAGCTCATCTGAAACAGTTTGTTCTGATGTAACTGTGAAAAGTGCCTGAAAACCAACGGCCAAGAGATTGAATTTGCTGCTCGGGTGGACCTTTGTGTGGTGGTGGTTGCTGCTCCCTTGTGGAATGAATGACTGGAATGACAGGTCGTCCAGGATGCCGAATGGGGATAGCAACTAGGGCATAGCAATTGGAGATAGTAGAGAAGAAAATGTAAGCATTGTAGAAGCAGTGCCTGATAGCACAGCGGACATTTATTTGATGTGTGTTTATATCTATAATACGTATTTCAATAAGTATGTCTTGGAAGTCATTAAGACATTCAGCAGATGTCCCTGAGATGTTAGTGATTTAGAAAGATTACAACTCTGATCTTTAATAAATTTAGCAGATGCCAATTAGACTGATGCTTCCAGATGAAAAGGTCTATAATTGAAATCTCGGAGACACATGTAGCCTACGCCATCTTGGGTGGCGATTACGGGCACATGGAAATGAGCTCTCACAGGAACTGTTGTGCTGCATGGAGGAATCTGCAACGCCCCCCCCCTTCCCCCTACCACAGGGAAGGGAGAGGACATGTAATGCCCGTGCCTGTTCGCCCCATGCAAGAATTGACCCGCTCTGCTCTACTCGCCCTCAACTTGACCTTAAGCCACCTCCAGATGTAAGTCATTTGAACGGGAGTGTTCACTCTGCGAAACGAACAGGCTGAATCCTAAAGCAAGGCACCGCACAGCGTTCGACAGGAGAGCCTATGCTTTCCACATGAAAATGATTGATTCTGGATTTCGAACAAGAGCTCACTCAGCACTGCGAATGGGCTGAATCCGCTAACAAGGGACCGCACAGCGTTCGATGGGAGACCTCCTGTTTCACATAAAAATTAGTAATGCTGTATATTAAACAAGCAAACATTGTGATATGCATGGGCCGAATCCTCGAGCATGGGACTGCATGGTGTACGATGGAAAGGGCCCATGTTTTTGTGTAAAGTTATTTACACTGCATTTAAATGGAAGCTCATACTATATTTGGGTGAAAATGATTGATGCTGAGAAGCTGGCTTATGGCGAACTGTTTAGAGTTGACCTGAAGCAACCCGACTGTCAGTCAATAAAGTGTGTAGTGATTCATTTGGCATAAGTGGCATAATCTGAGACGGTTAATCAGAAAAGCACATCACAGTTACAGTGCTTAGTCACACGGCCCAGAAAACATGCCCTGGTTTCGGCACCTGAACAGCAGTAGCAGGAGCTACTTAATGACACATTATTTTAAGATTGTGTAGCACGATTAGGTGTTGCAAGACACCTGAAGATATGTGTAAAACAAAGTAGCCGTGTTCAAACACTTGTTGAGGGAGAAAGAACGAAACGTAGCATCTGTGGACACCTTTGGGGGAAGGGAATAGACTCTTATGATTTATATAATTATTACAGCTTATTATTGGTAGAGAAGCAGTGCTAAATTCAGTGGCCTGCGAGCCTTCAAGGGTGAAGAAAGTCTTGCAAGTAGTTCAAGGGCACATACTGATTTGTGGATCACAGCAAATAGAGAGAAGGGAGTTTAGATTGCACTGATAGGGAGATTAGCTTGGTCAGTTTTTCTTACTTAGGCATAAATAACAGCCATCAGAGGCCTGTGGGCCATAGAGGGATTAACATTTAAGCAGTTGTGTAATGGAAATGCATGAGCAGCCATAATGGTGATCAGTAGGTCCAAGCAGGTGAATAAAGGAAGTTTATTGTAGTGGAAAGATAGTGTTCTCTTTTCCTTACAATTGTAAGCAGGGGGAGAGGATGCAGAGACAAACTTAATTTATTTGCTGGATTACATTTTTTGATCATATGTGAAGCAATCAGGATACATACAGGATGCAACGTCATTTAAAGTGGTGATTTGTTATTGAATTATGAGACACTTGAAACTAGAGTACTTGGATGACTGTCTCTGGTCTGATATTGTTTAGCTTATACATATGGTTTGGGTCTTTAGTAGATTATTCTCTGAACGTAATGTGAGTAATTAAATTAATTCTGTATTATATTGGGACGAGATGACTCTTCTCTTTATGATGGGGAAATACAAAATTATTTGGAGTTTGTGCCTGAGAATTGGATTTAAAAATATTTGGACACCATTTGCATTAGTGTTGAATAAATAAGCCTTCTTTATATTATAGCCTATAATAAATTCTACAGAATAACTTAAATATTCTGAGGATAAAAGCCAAATTCGAGGCCAAATCATCCGGTACTGATTTCAACACGTTACTCTACTCAAGTGACATGAAGCACACCAAACACAGACTGCAGGTGTACAACGAAGGTATATGTGTACTACAGGTATACAACGAAGCAGTTGCCACTAGCCGCTGTTGCCATGAAAATAAGAAAATAGTGAGCTGCTACGGCAGCTTTGTTGAAAACTAGAGCTTATCTGATAAGGGCAAATGCTTCATGCATAGAAGGTCATCTGCCGCATGGATCTGACGCGGGTAAGTGGGCGGGCCCAAATGCCAGAAGAACTGTCGCAGGACAGAGGTTAGCAGTGGCTTATATATATATATGCTTACTCCAGCATTGATTGGTTGGATTAAATTAACATGCTCCTCCTGAACTTTTGTTAAGAACTTCATTTGGAGCATAAAGCTCCAGCGAATCTTCTCCAGCCTTCGCGATTCTGAGCGAGCCAACTAATATTTTTCCAAGTCTTGCCTTTCGTCTTCATCTCCTCCACCGTCCTCCTCCAAGTCCCCAACAGTCTACCCCTTTTTCTTTTTCCAGGTGGTGTCCATCTGAGTGCTGTATGAAGATGTCTCGTTTTGTTCATTCGTAGAACGAGGCCCAGTCATCTCCACTGTCTCTGCTTGATTTTGTCTGCGATGTTGCTGATGCCTATGCATCTGCTTACTTCTTTGTTGCTAATATGCTGTTCTCAATGAACACTGAGGATTGTGCTGGAGGCACCGTCCTTCAAAGCCTCTGAGCCTACTTTCAATTTTCTTGTTGGTCCTCTAAGTCTTTGTGGCATACAACAGGACTGAGTGCACATTATACCTGTAGATCTTCAGTTTGGTCCTGATCTGCAGCAATGACGACTTCCAGATGTTGTTGAGCCTAGGGAAGGCTTGTGCTGCTTGGATGATTCTGGTGAAAATCTCTCTTTCAGTGCCACTATCCACCAAGATGTAGCTGCCAATATACCTGAAGTCTTTTACTTCCATTAATGGTAGTTTTCTTGATGTTCTTTGTCCTCGGCTTAATCAGTTTGGACTTGCCAGGGTGAATCCTGAACCTGATGCTTCTAGCTGTCTGGTCAACTCTGCAGGTCTTTTCTTAGATGTCCTTCTGAGCAGGTAAGAGAAGCGCCAAGGTGTCTGCAGAGTCACAATCTTCAAGTTGTGCAGTCAGTCCCCATACCACTCCTCTTGGTCTGTCTTTGGTGGCTCTTCTCATCACCCAGTTGATGACCATAAGGAAAATTGTTGGCGAGATTACGCAGCCTTGCCTGACCTCTGTACCCTATATATTCTTATTCATAAACACTTACTTTTTGCTCTGTTCCAAACACAATGCTATCTTATGACATCTTAAAACTTTTACTATAGCGCATGGCTTGTAAGATGACACGTTTTAATGTTTTCGTTACATAATCAACTACATTTACAATCTTTTTCGCTTGATTAAGTTAGGCAGTAGCTCAACTTGCAATGCAAAGAACCAGGGAATGAGTCCTGAGGAGCGTGCGAGTTGACACGTGAGCCGAAAGTGTCACAGAAGCACCACAAACTGACGTGGTCTTCAGCAATTGTGTTTTTCATCTCACATTTGCTTTTTATGACACTATCGGTTAGATTTAGGTGTTAGGTTTAGGGTAGGGAGGTTGTTGATTTAAAACCCGAAAGAACTTTAGCCTTAAAAACCTAATCTGTTTAGGAGAATATTTAACTCAATTTTTGCAACATACAGTAGACATTTCACCTTGAGCCTTTGGGAGAGCTTGTTTGATTAATGCTTCATTTCAAGAGTTCCAGCCTCAGTTCTAGTATTTTGTCACACTACATTACTGCTTGTTACAAATAATAGCTTGTAACAACAAAAGCTATGCTACTTTGAAACCTATTGTCATACTACTGATAAATGTAGTTAATTTAGTAGCGTCACTAGCATTAGTCAGTTCTACACTCTAAGGAACACACCTGGCTGCTGCCTGTATGCAGTTCTCTAATAAACCTCCTTGTCTTTTTACAAAACTTACTGAGAACATAACCTCACTTATATAAGCAAACTCTAACAAACATAATTCAGTACTGGCGAAACAGCTCGGGACAAGGAGAAAATCTAAAGTATGCAGTGATTCCCAAAAACACTGTAAACAGGGGAATAACTTTCTACAGTCTGAAATGTTGACTTTGATGCTCTGAGAAGTTTTGTCTGCTTTTTAGATATGTGCTATGATGTGATTTCAGTAAAATGAAACCTCACGAAAAGTTTCCAACAAACCAAAGTGACTTACAGTGGTGCTTGCCAGTTCATAACTCAATGTCACAATGCTAGGGCATATGTAGTTACTACGGTGTTCAGAGTATTTTTAGGGCATTGCTGTGGGGTTGCTAGGGTGCTCTGGGTGGTTGTTAAGGCATTAAACGTTCTTATCATCTTAGGAGAATTCCAAAGGATTTTTGTAGAAAGGGGATGCCACATGAAAAGTTGTTCCAAATGAAAGTGAAAAAAATTAATCTTTTCAGGAAGGGCCCTTCCACAAGATTGTTGGCAAAGGGTAAATATTCCCTTCAGAGTGCTCTGCCCTTTGGAGTGAGTAGGGTATAGGGATGATCACTTTCAATCGGAATTCGCCCATTGTCTCAGTTATTTCAATGTAAACCCTTTGTCTTACCAGTCATTTTAAAATCTGAGGTTATTTACGTTAAATAAATAGCAAAGACCTCAGATGCACTCTCCATCTCTCTCAGTAGGGTTGCCCCATATTAGTCCCAATTGTTAGCTGGGACGTCCCGTATTTAGACCTAAATGAAGATGTTCTTTAAACTATATGTCTATGGATGATCAATGACCCAACATTAATCAATTTTTGAGAGTGATACAGCAGTCACTTTCACAAATACAGCTTTTTCCAGAAAATTTACAGCAATTTTACATTTTGAAGTCATGTGTTAACACGACCCACTGGAAAATACCGGTAAATCAGCTCTAGTAAGCTCTAGTTTTCCTGAATGTGAAGTTGTAACATTACCTGAAAAGTTCAGTTTTTATGCTATGTGTGAACAATGGCATAAGATTAACTGTTTGAGCATGTATGAGGTCAGAACGCACTGACATTAGAAGTCTGCTTTGGATTATTCAGTTACTCAGGAGTTTAAAAATTGCCATTAAATTGGACAGAGTAAAATGATCCCATCTAGTCAGAGGATGTCAAACATGCCAACTACAGAGGAAATCTTGTAGTGTATGATGCTCCACAACTCAAATCTGAAGTCATATTGTGAGCAGCCGACCGTGTGAGGCCATGACACTGGAGTACGAAAAAATGGAGATGGCAAACAAGCATTGAAAGTGGAGCTTAACTTTTTAACGCCACTCACCTCCAAGCCCTGTCACATTCTCTGTCTTTCCACCCAAGACTGCTCCCAAATCTGCTTGGCCTGTTTCTTTTGAGACTCAGAATGGAGAAGCGGCAACATCAACAGCAGTGTTTTTGTATATTCATGTTTTCCTACTTCTGTCAAGTGGCCTCTAACAGAGAATGTGTGTTTCCACGTGAGTTTGTGATTTGATGGGATTGACTTTACAGCCATATAGAGTGTGATCCTCAGTCGTTTGGTGTGTGATCCCCAGTTTTTGTCTGTAGCCAATTACATAGTCGATAAGTGTATGATACCTAGTATATTTAGATTCTGTTTACATTTTAGGCATTGTGTAGTGTAATCCAGCCTTAATGTGCTTCTCTTCATCCAAACATTTGTCAACTAATAAAATAACTTAATCTCAAAATGTAACGGCATGTTGGTGCATGATAGAAAAATGGAAAAGACAGAAAGCTGTTGCATGTGTGAAAATCAGATATGATACACCAAGGAAATCCAACAATTTTTCTGCAATTTAATGTGTTTCATGTGTGAGGGTGGCTAATGTGGGGGTTGACACTGGTGCCCCTCAAAAAAATAGGTGCTTGACACCACTGCTAACGCTTCTCTAACTTTGCCTTGTTTCTATCTCACTATACATTTTATTGGCACTATATTTATACTTCACCAGTTTTGTTGTTAAAAGTCCTGACTGGGTCGTTTGCTGTTTGTCTGGCTGTTATTTTCAGATTGGGCCTACGCAGATCACGTTAAGAATGGTGTGTTTTTATCCTTCATAGAAAGTGACGTCACAGGAATGACATTAGGTCAGAGAACAGGAAATGCTTTCATCTTTATCGCACCACCAACTTATACCATTTCCTCCATTGTTCAGGCTGGAGTACCAGCCGCTCTTACAGCGTCTCAGGGACTCTCTGAGTTTTTGCCTTTCAGTGTGTTTTACTAAGTCTCCACTCTGGTTTATTGGCTTCCTGCAGTATCAGATATCATAGATAAAACATAAAGGCATATAACCGTATTTATTTTTATTTTTTTCATAATTTCAGGACATAAGCAATGAAAGAAGGTCAAAGGGAGGGTGTTTTTGAGGTAAGTGCGCATCATGGAGATGAAACGTCCTTCCGCTTCTTGCAAGCCTGCTCATATGACCTTCCTCTGGTCACGTCACCCTTGAGGTTGTGGGTCAAATTCGCACCAAAGACCCCCCAGAGAGAACAACTCCTTGTCTGAGAGACCAGAATAGAAAGTCCCTCACCCCACCATCTCCCCCTTGTCCAAGACTACAAAAACTTGATGAGGAAAGGAAAACATCCTCTCCAGGCAAGTGCTACTGCCAGCTCCTAGGCAGGTTAATGTCGGGCCACAGGAGAGGGTCTTTGACTGAATTTCCCTGTTGAATAACACAAAAGTGACTCTGGGGAGCTCTGTTTATCTTCTGCACAGCAGATGGTGTTGAAGACTTTGACTTTCATGTTTTGGAGGGTCTCACTTGAAAGAGTTTTAAACAGAGCTACACCCTACATGATTAAAAAGTAAGGTTCTCAGGATGTAATGATAATTTCTGTTTGAAAAAAATGTCAGTAATTAGTGGTGTTTTGTATGGCAAGCATCACTAATATTGCACATATCAACCTGGGCTGCGTTTCCCAAAAGCATCGCAAGCTTAAGTTGATCGTAGAGATCATTGGCGCCAATGGTTTCTACAGTCTACCTAGGCTTACGATGCTTTTGGGAAATGCAGCCCTGGTCTCACGATTAGTCCTAATAATAGTAAGAGATTGCGGAATCGCAAAAAAATCTTACAAGTTGGCTCATACAAAAATGCAGGCTTTTACTCCAATTGAGACAAATAAATGAACCAATGGAAAATATTATTTTGATTTTTCCTGAGTTTAACGCAAAACCTAAACCTAATCATGATTTTAAAAGGAAAATCACTGTTTTGTACCATGGAAAAAAAGAAAACAGTGGGGTCTTGACCAAGCATCCTTGCAGTTTTTCTAAATGTGTAACCCATACGCAGAACCCCAAACCTTACTATGATTTTAACAGTTCATATATTGGAACTTTGCTCCATTGAAAAAAAGAGAATACAGTTTGTAACGAGATGAGGGAAGTGTATTACATCTTATAGACATCCATCAGTCATTCATATTGCATAAATAAATATGGAATGAGAGGTGGGCTTCTATGTTTCTATGCAATCAGTGACTTATGTTGAAGGAGGAACAAAAGCCATAGGGACCCTAATGTAATAGAGACCTGGGGGTGGACTCTTGGGCCAGTAATCAACCATCCAGATCACCCTATCAACAACCTAGCAACACTCTAGCAATCATTGAGAACATGATAGCACAACGACATAGCAATGTTCACCTGGCAAACAAGAAAACTGGCAAAAAAAACAAACAAAAAAAACAGACGAATCTCACGGTTAAGTCAGTGATAGGAGGTTAGACGTTTTTTCTGCTAAAATCAGTCTATGCATTTCAAAAGTTTTTACTGCCCTCAGGACTAAGCTGGAACTGCAGTCAGGTGCATGTGCAACAGTACTGAGACTGCATGCTTTCACTTGCTTCTTTGAATGGATGTGACATGAAAGGCATAGCACATGTGATTTTCTGCAACTTGAAGAAACTGAAGGAAGGACCTGCAGATGATTGTGCGCCTCTTAAGTTAAGAAAACCTCTTAAGTTAGAAACAACATAGCAACCCCAAGAACACACTAGCAACTGCATACCAATTTTTACATAATTAAAGATAAATGGGCGACACACACAACACCGACTTAGGGCATTTTCAGACCCGTAGCTTGTTTGATTTTTTCAAAAACAGGGGCTAAAATTGTTACAATATTGCATTGTCTCCTTGGTTCAGATTGCTTTCACAATGCAACGTTTCAAAACGGACCAAAATTGTGTTTATAGTCATATGTGAGCAAACTGTCCGTTGGTCAGTATGTTTGTGCGCTGTTCCAGGATTTAGCTCATACATCGATAATGTGAGAATTGTGTTAACCGCTAAAAATTTTAGAGTATTGTCACCTGTTTCGAGTATGTAAACTTTTTGCAAAACATTGCCGCATGGTACAGAATGCGTGTTCCAATCAGAGGTTGTGCATCAAAAAAATGTTTCACTCAGACAGAAGTTGTTAAATTTCAGTCAATATTATTTTTATCCATCATTAGTTACTTTTGTATTATTTCAGCATTGAAAAGTGCCTGTTTTCAGTCAGAGGTCCCTCAAGTGATCTCTCACGTACACACAAACACATAGATACACTAAATGAAGAGAAAGTGAAGACACGCAATGAAAACTGCTGCACTAGTTCTATTTCATTCTTTTTTGTTGAGAGTTTTTCTAAACAAATGCTCCAACCGAGCTAGGTGTGAAAACGGCCTTATTTCTTAGGTGAAAATGAGAATCTAATGCCAGCGTTGCCATCTGTAAATTTCTTGTGGCGCACTTAGGCTACGATCACACTAATCCGATTGAAACCTCAATTTTCAGTTTCATAATGGCACTGTTTTCCTTAGTCCAAATGCAGAGAGTTTTTGAAAGTCTCCATTTTTGGTGGACGAAAATGTTGTTCCAGTGTGAATAAGAGGTATAAACATAGCAAAATTAATGAATTTTCAAAAGTTTTTAGGGCTGTCAATTTAACGCATTAATTTAGAGCAATTAATTATATAAAAATAAATTAATGCAATTAACCATGCCCATTGACACGTAATTACCATGTTAATTCTGTAATAAAAGTACAGATTTTCCTACCATATGAGCAGTTCAAGCTTGAAGAACATCTGTTTTTATGAGCCGCGTCAATGGGTGGCAGCGCGCCTCAACAAACCTCACAAGCAGTGCAGAAAGAGAATGAGAACCACTCCCTTAGGAGGAAGCACAACCAGAGATTCTTTTAATTACTGAGATAACAACCTCCACAGTTCTATCATAGGAGAGAGCGTAATGGTCAACTAGCATGTTACAAAAGTTATTCACCATTTGCAAATACCTTACAAATGAATGGGGAGAGCCATAAACTGACACCTACCTGTCGCAAAATCATGACTTCGCTTATAAATCATCAATTTATCATAGTAAATTCCACACATAGTTCATTCTAAAAGAATTGTTTTGTGTAAAATATGTTGAAGATTAGCGGACAGGTGGTTAATTCATTAAGTGATGAGCTGTTTTCTTACAAATGCAGTTTATTCAGCATCACCTCCATAGACATTCATTAAAAAATAACGGCCTCTTGTCTCCTCGCCAGTGTACCGCCATATAATGTCTATGGGAGCCCTGCGTTATGCTATTTTAGGTTAAGCTTTAGGCTCCCCTAGAAGGGCTCTGGCACAACAGAATACAGGAGACTTGAGACATGATTGTCAAAGTTTCCACTACTTTTAACTTGATATAGCATCCTAAAAATGCAGCGTTTATGACGCTGAATACCAGTGAGACGCTCCAAACGTGTCCTTCTGAGGCACGCATATGTACATAGAGCAACAATTGAAAATAGCGCAGACGGAACACAAGAACTGGACACATTGACGGACTGTTGGCTTGCTCAATGATATGAGAATAAAACAAACAATAAATTGAGTTCTTAGGCCACTTTTTGTATTCTCTGATCAATGCTTTACTCATCTGCCACAATAATGCAATTTATTTCAAACTGAATTTCAATCCGCATAATGTATTTATTATAGGCCCTACATATTATATTGATAAAAAATTTAATTATTATGCATTATTTATAAGAATTATCTTTATTTGGGTGCCTTTCGAAGCAAACAATGATGTTTGCAATTAATTAAGATTAATTTGATTAATTAATCAGCATGCTATGTAATTCATTCAATTAAAAATATGAATCTATTGACAGCCCTAACAGTCTAATATTTCTAGTATGCTAGTTTCATTGAAACACAAAGGGGATCCCACAAGTTAAACTTTTGTGCCCTTATGGGTCCAGTTTATTTGAATGTTTTCGGCATATAGGCCTATGCGATTACTTGTTCAATTTGTTGAGTACTTTTCACTGTTAAAATGTAATAGATTCACATATTCTCACTATCCTCATTAATGTCAAAAAGCTTGGCTTTATTACAATGCAAACAAGCAAATAATTAAATGTATTCTGTGGTGAAGTGGTGTCATCTTCATACCCTAACTAAGAGCATGCCTTTGTGGTGTGGGTTTTGCAGGCCGGTTCCTCTGTGCGTGAGACGACTGTTTGCCATAGCTTTGTTTATGTTTCTTTAGCCTGTCACAGAAAGTATGTATTGTCAGAAAGCGCTCATTTCTAACCTCTATACCAGCACACAGAATCCTTTGGGAGGTGTTTCAAAGCTGGTTCCATCTCACTTACAATCTCACTGTGAAAAAAAAGGACGGCTAGACAAACATTTCCATGAGGTTTTTTTAGGTAAGGTCTTGGAATGCCAAAGTACTTTTTACGTCATCGTGACTTGGTCTAATTTTTCCTGTCTGCATTTGCAGTTTGTGAATATTACAGTGGCCCCAAAAAGTATTTTGACACTTAAAGGAATAGTTCACTCAAAAATTTTAATTCTCTCATGATTTGCACCCTCCTGGCATCCCAGATGTGTATGACTTTCTTTCTTCTGCAGAACACAAATTAAGATTTTTAGAAGAATATCTCAGCTCTGTAGGTCCATACAATGCAAGTGAATGGGTGCCAAACTTTTGAAGCTCCAAAATCCACATAAAGGGAGCATAAAAGTAATCCACATGACTCCAGTGTTAAATCCATGTGTTCAGACATGATTTGAGATGGGTGAGAAACAGGTCAATATTTAAGTAATTTCTTTTTTTTTATCATAAATTCTCCTCTCTGCCCATTAGGGGGCGATATCACCAAAAACAGAAGAAGGAGAATGTGAAATTGATGGAAAAATTACATAAATATTGATCTGTTTCTCACCCACACCTATCATATCACATCAGAAGATACGGATATGGAGTCATCTGTAGTACTTTTATTTTGCCCTTATGTGGATTTTTGAGCTTCAAAATTTTGGCACCCATTCACTTGCATTGTATGGACCTACAGAGCTGAAATATTCTTCTAAAAATCTTCATTTGAGTTCAGCAGATGAAAGAAAGTCATACACATCTGGGATGGCATGAGGGTGAGTAAAAGATGAGAGAATTTTCATTTTTGGGAGAATTAACCCTTTAAGCCACACTTAAAAATTTATGAATGTCATAGCATTTGATAACAAAATGCCATTTCAAAAAGAGTCATTTTGCAATACGTTATGAGCAACTAGTGTCAATTAGATATGTCTTCATTCTGAACTGTATAGCTACAGTATAGTTTTATTGTTTCAAGCCAAACAAACTTCTTTTTGTGGAATGTTTTGCCTGAAAATGATCCTGTCTTTAAAATAAATGCCACTTGGTTTGATACTTTGTTATCTAATGAAATGACATCTATGCATTTTAAAGTGTTGCTTAAGTGTCCAAAAACGTGTTGGAGCCACTGTATTTGCAAAAGCCCTTATCAAGCACTTTGAGGTGAGAGAACGTCACAATTCTGCCAATCAAACACATATTTTCAGACCTATCTGATCCAATGGATTATGTCTCAGCACAGCAGTCAAAACTCCATTCAAAACCCAGTCATCATGGTGTTGCTTTGCAGGGTTGATTTTTGAAATAATCGCAGATGTTTATATAAAACTGATCTGTGGCGTTAATCCGATAGCTGTTATCTGACGGCAGATGGAATGATTCATGAAATGAAGTGGAACCAGCTCTCACGCACCTCCATAGCAGCGGCGGATATGCGAAATAAACATGAGTCACGTTACTAACACCTGAGACGTTTCACCACTCATCCATGAGACTTCATCAACAAACATTCCTGGATAAATGAAAACAATCACAGACATCACAAGTTTTCTTTTTGGATATGCTCAAGTCCAAGCAGCTCTACAAAATAATTATACAGTAAATTACATGCAGTTCATTATTATTACTTACTTATTACTATGTATGTAAACACAGAATATGAAATGTATTTCATTTTTATAAATGGTTACAGAATAAATGTTTCATGATGTTCGTATCTCATCATAAGATATATTTATGATTATTTATTTTTTTTATTTATTATACATTTCTTTTGAACATTATGTTTATATAGTGGCCCATCCTAATACACAAACACAAATACTTTTGAGAGAGATTGTTGAGTTGCTGTTGTCTGTGTAGCCTCAGCTGCACTCTCTTTGTAATGTTGAAATAAGAGCTGTTGACATGCAGATTTTGTCAGGGGTTGTTGAGGAACGCCCCTGGCATTGAATTCCCACCTGTGCAGCAGTACATACTGTGATCTTTTAACCTCATGCTCATGTATTCACTCTCTTCTGCTTCAGACTGCAGAACGTTCCTTTCTGGAATGTCACGACGAGTCCATCAGCAAAAACAGAAACATATTGTATGGGTGATTCTTCGATTAGGGGAACTTGTCTGTCCCTCAGGATGATTTTACAGGAAAAAAATGTTCTCTACTTGGTACTACCCTAAGAAATATTAATAATAATAATAATTAAAAAACAAATTCATAACAATCGCTGTCCACATTACTGCTGTCATTGCCATCACTTGTCACAGAAACATAAACAGACGTACATACATTATTTCAGAAATCAAATCAAATCACTTTTATTGTCACATAACCATATACACAAGTGCAATAGTGTGTGAAATTCTTGGGTGCAGTTCCGAGCAACATAGCTGTCATGACAGTGATGAGACATATACCAATCTACAATAAACATAAAATTTACACAACACTATTTAAAATCTAATATACACATAATTACACACAACACAATATACAAATAATAACACACAATGTACAGTATACAATACACACAATATAGAATACACATATATAGTATATAAAATATACAGTAGGTTGTATTGTACTGTATTGACATTCAGGCTGTCGTTGATAGTCAGTTGCCAGTGTGTTGTTAAGAGAATATAATTTATGACAGTCCAGTGTGAGATAATAAGCTTAATAAAGTGCAGTGCTGATGTATATTGATCGTGAGAGATCAAGAGTTCAAAAGTCTGATTGCTTGGGGGAAGAAGCTGTCATGAAGTCGGCTGGTGCGGGTCCTGATGCTGCGATACCGCCTGCCTGATGGTAGCAGTGAGAGCAGCCCATGGCTAGGGTGGCTGGAGTCTCTGATGATCCTTCGAGCTTTTTTCACACACCGCCTGGTATATATGTCCTGGAGGAAAGCTCACCTCCTGGAGGAAAGCTCACCTCCGATGATGTGTCTGGTAGTTTGCACCACCCTTTGCAGGGCTTTGCGGTTGTGGTCGGTGCTGTTGCCTTACCAGGCGGTGATGCAGCCAGTCAGGATGCTCTCTACTGTGCTGGGGTAGAACCGTGTGAGGATGTAGCGGTTCATTCCAAACTTCCTCAGCCGTCTCAGGAAGAAGAGGCGCTGATGAGCCTTCTTCAAAATGGCCTCAGTGTGGACGGACCATGTGAGTTCCTCAGTGATGTGGACACTCAGGAACTTGAAGCTGCTGACTCTCTCCACTGGCGCTCCATTGATGGTGATGGGGCTGTGTTCTCTTTCTCTTCTCCTGAAGTCCACCACAAGCTCCTTTGTCTTACTGACACTGAGGGAGAGGTTGTGCTCCTGACACCAGCATGTCAGAGTGTGCACCTCCTCTCTGTAGGCTGTTTCATCATTGTCAGTGATCAGACCTACCACCATCATATCATCAGCAAACTTAATGATGGCATTGGAGCTATGTGTTGCCACACAGTCATGTGTGTACAGAGAATACAGGAGTGGGCTAAGAACACAGCCCTGCAGGGCTCCAGTGTTGAGGGTCAGTGATGAGGAGATGTTACTGCCCATTCTAACCATCTGGCGTCTGCTTGACAGGAAGTCCAGGATCCAGCTGCACAGCGAGCTGTTTAAGCCCAGAGCCCGGAGTTTCTCATCAAACTTGGAGGGCACTATGATGTTGAATGCTGAGCTGTAGTCTACAAACAGCATTCTCACATAAGTGTTCCTTTTTTCCAGGTGAGAAAGAGCAGTGTGTAATGTAGATGCAATGGCATCATCAGTGGAGTCGTTGTTGTGGTAAGCAAACTGCAATGGGTCCAGTGATGGAGGCAGCACAGAGCAGATGTAATCTCTGATTAGTCTCTCAAAGCATTTGCTGATGATGGGGGTCAGAGCAACAGGACGCCAGTCATTTAAGCAAGTGATTTTGGATTGCTTTGGTACAGGCACAGTGGTGGACATTTTAAAGCTTGTGGGAACTACAGACAAAGAGAGGGAAAGGTTGAAAATGTCCGTAATAACACCAGCCAGTTGGTTCGCGCACGCTCTGATGACGCGGCCCGGAATGCCGTCTGGACCCGCGGCTTTACGGCTATTCACCCGTCGGTAGGATCGGGTTACATCCGCTACAGAGATGGAGAGTGAACTAACCTCTGTAGCTTCGGCTGCGAGAGCTCTCTCTGCGAGGGCGGTGTTATTTCCCTTGAAACAAGCATAAAAAGTATTTAGCTCATCCGAGAGAGAGGCAGAGGTGTTCACGACGGAGTTTTTATTCCCTTTAAAGTCCGTGATGATATTAATTCCCTGCCACATGCTTCTAGAGTTGGTGGTGTTAAACTGTCCTTCAGTCTTGTTCCTGTACTGGCGTTTTGCTGCTCTGATAGTTTTTCGGAGGGCATAAGTGGCTTGTTTATGCTCCTCCGCATTCCCGGAATTAAAAGTGGAGGTCCGTACATTAAGTGCCGCGCGAACATCGCTATTAATCCAAGGTTTCTGGTTCGGGTAGATCCGTATTGTTTTGGATGGAACAACATCCTCTATGCACTTTCTGATGAAACACGTCACGCTATCAGCGTAAACCTCGATGTCGTCATCAGAGGTGGACCGGAACATCTCCCAGTCCGTGTGATCAAAACAGTCTTGTAGCATAGAGTCTGATTGGTTCGACCAACACTGGATCGTTCTGAGGGTGGGTGCTTCCTGTTTCAGTTTCTGCCTGTAAGCGGGCAGAAGCAGAATGGAAGAGTGGTCCGATTTGCCAAATGGTGGGGGGGGGAGGGATTTGTAGCCATCCCGGAAGGGAGAGTAGCAATGGTCCAAAACCCGGTCCCCTCGTGTGTTAAATGTGTGTAACCCAAGTAATGTACTTTAAAGTAACTACCTTACTTGAAAGTCAGTAACTGTAATCTGATTACAAGAATTTTGGTAACACTTTACAATAAAGTTGCAATTTTTAACATTAGCTAACAACATTAGTTAACATGAACTAACAATGAACAGTTCTTTTACAGCATCTGTTAATTTTGATTAATGTTAATTTCACCATATAGTAATACATTTTAAAAATCAATAGTTGTATATGTTAACATTAATTAAAGGAATGTTCTGGGTTCAATACAAGCTCAATCGAAATAATTTGTGGCATAATATTGCTTACCACAAAAATTAATTTAGACTCATCCCTCCTTTTCTTTAAAAAAAGCAAAGATCTGTGTTACAGTGAGGCACTTACAATGAAAGTGAATGGTGGCCAATTTCTGAATGTTAAACTACTCACTGTTTCAAAAGTTTAGCCACAAGACATAAAGGATATGTGTGTAAACATATATGAGATGTGCTGCGATCTTCCTGTTGCGCAATTAACCGTCACAGCACATTTGAATCCAGTAACAGAACTACTGGCGTTATAAAACCAGTGACAGCATTAACATTATCACACCAGTGAGGTTTTGCAGGACTGGTGACACGGTAAAAGGATAAAGTCTGTAAACACTCGTTTTCTCCATGTTTATTACTGTATTAAAATGATGCCCAAAAAAACAACAAATGTTGATGGAGTATAACGACTCTCACGAGCCGCCAGACTTTCGCAAGCTTACAGTGGGAAACACTTGAGGAAAAAACAAAACTATAAATTTTCTTCGTCTGCCACCATAGTACCGAGTTCTTGCCCACAAGTCACCATCCAATCGATTTCAAGGACACATCCGGGTAATTTCCTGCATTCTCAGTTCTTGCGTTCTTGAGGATTGGAAATCGAACTTCGGCAGTGGATGATGACGTAGAACGAGTCCACGAGAACGTAAGAACACAAAAGAACACACATTGAGAAATAGCCCTGGTGTAACCATGGTTACAGAAGATCAACTTATCAGAGCAAATGTCACTAATGACAACAAAACTCGCCCCCTCTTCTCAAAACAAAAAAACAAAAAAAAAACAATAAATTACAAAGGGGAAGAAAAAGACAGATATCCAAATAATGTCTTATTAGCAGGCAAGTAACAAATCTTCCGCTGTTTTTTTGACTTATTGAAAACAACTGTTTTAAAATAAATAGCGATACAAACGTAGGCAATGCTGACATTAGACAATGATTGCTAGTCATATAAAGATAAAGTCAAACGGTGGAAACTCTTATAACTTAGCTAGCAGGCAAATAGACCAAGGTAGTAACTGGCTGGTTTAGCAGCCTGATCTCATTAATATACGTAGCTAATGGTACGTTAATATTTGTAACATTTAAATGTACATGTTTGTACATTTGGATAGACAATAAAACGTACAATATGGACGTTTGAAAGCAACTAAAATGTAAAAAATTTTATGTATTTACAGCTTTAGAAATGTCCCTTACAAATACACAAACTGATTATAAATATACAGTGCTGTGAAAAGTATTTGCCCCTGTAACACATCAATGGAAAGGAGGAGGCAAGAACCGGCTTGACAATATAAATAATATTTAATGATTAACTAAAACAAAAGCACAAACACACACAGGTGTCGGACAGCTGTCCGTAACTCTCTCTCTGCCGCACTGCCTTCTCCAGTCAGCCTTTATCCCTCTCAGGCTAATCAGCCCAATTAGGGGCAGATGTTCCGATCCGGCCCTCCGCCCTGCCACATTCCTCCCCCGTTCTCTCAGGCCGGGGCATGATGTAATCCCCCCCCCCCTTCCCTGGAGCCTTGTGCTCCGTCTGCTGGCAGGTCATCCCCGTCTACCTGGATCAGGGGAGGGGACAAGGGGAGGGAAACAAAAAAAAGGTGGCACCTACATGCCATAACGGCGATCGTGCCAAATTAACAAAACATTTAAAAAGAGAGGGAAAAGGCCAACATGGAGCGGCAGCGGAAGAGAGAGAGGAGAGAGAGAAAAAAAAAATTTACTCGCCGGTTCTCCGATACGCCGTAGTCCGGTCCTCAGTCACTCCTCCACCCTCTAGTGGACGACAGCCATGCCTCCCCAGGTGGATCGGAGGCAGTCCTCCGGCCCCTGGTGGATGGAACGACCTGCTGCATTTTTGGTGGATGGTAGGGGTCTCCCCCATCCCTGGCAGCAGTAACCACTCAAGGCAGTTGGTTGGGAGCCCCTCCTCCCCTCGTGGTCGGCGGCTGTTCCTCTGCTTCCAGGCGGCCGGGCTCCTCCGTCCTCCAGCGGATGGCTGCGGCTGCACCTTTGGGATGGACGGTAGCGGCGAGAACTCTACTATGGCGCATCCCTCCTCCTTCCCAGGTTTCGGCACCAGTGTATCACATCAATGGAAAGGAGGAGGTGAGAACAGGCTTGAAAATATAAATAATATTTAATGATTAACTAAAACAAAAGCACAAACACACACAGGTGTCAGATAGCTGTCCGTAACTCTCTCTTTGCCGCACTGCCGTCTCCAGTCGGCCTTTATCCCTCTCGGGCTAATCAGCCCAATTAGGGGCCAGGTGTGCGGAATCACGACCCGGCCCCGCCCTCCACCCTGCCACAGCCCCCATTTCCTAATTTCATAAATGTTTGTGTATTTTTCATATTTTTTCAAAATTGTTTTAGATCTTCAAACGGGATATAACATTTAAAAAAGGCACTTGAGTAAACACAAAATACAGTTTTCAAATATATATATTTTTTTATTGAAGCAAAAATGTTAACCAACACCTGTATCATCCATGTGAAAAACTAACTGCCCCCTTAAACTTAATAGCTGGTTGTGCCACCTTTAGCAGCAACAACTGCAAACAAACGCTTCCGATAACTGAAGATCAGTCTTTCACAACACTGTGGTGGAATTTTGGGCCACTCTTCTTTGCAGAACTGCTTTAGTTCAGCCACACTGGTGGGTTTTCCAGCATGAACGGCCCGTATAAGTTCCTGCCACAGCATCTCAGTCGGGTTCAAGTCAGGACTTTGACTAGGCCACTCCAAAATTTTAATTCTGCTTCTTTTGAGCCATTCAGAGGTGGACTTACTCCTATGCTTTGGATCATTGTCTTACTACATAATCCAGTTCCGCTTGATGACCGGACATTCTCCTTTAGGATTTTTCTAGTAGAGAGCAGAATTCATGTTTCCTTCAATTACTGCAAGTCACCCTGTCCCTGAAGCAGTAAAGCATCCCCACACCATTACACTACCACCACCATGCTTGACCGTAGTAGGTATGATGTCCTTTTTGTGGAATTCTGTGTTTGATTTACACCAGATGTAATGGGACCACTGTCTTCCACACAGTTCCACTTTTGAATCATCAGTCCACAGAATATTCTCCCAAAAGGTTTGAGGATCATCAACATGCGTTTTGGCAAAATTCAGACGAGACTTAATATTCTTCTGTGTTAGCAGTGGTTTTCGCTTCACGCTCGTCCATGGATGCCATTTTTGGCCAGTGTCTTTCTGATAGTGGAGTCATAAACAGTGACCTTTATTGATGCGAGAGGGGCCTGCAGTTCCTTGTATGTTGTCCTTGGCTTTTTTGTGACTTCCTGGATGAGTTGTCGCTGTGCTCTTGGAGGAATTTTGGAAGGTCGGCCACTTCTGGGAAGGTTCACTACTGTGCCAAGTTTTCTCCATTTGGAGATAATGGCTCTCACTGTGGTTCTTTGGAGTCCCAGAGCCTTTGAAATAGCTTTGTAACCCTTCCCAGACTGATGTAGATTTAATTGAACAGGGCTGGCAGTAATCAGGTCTGGGTGTGTCTTGTCCAGCTGAACCCCATTATGAATGCAGTTTCAAAGATTTGGGGATTTAGTAACTAAGGGGGAAAATACTTTTTCAAACAGGCCCAGTTGGTATTGGATAACTTTTTGCTTCAACAAATAACATTATCATTTAAATTTTAAATGCATTTATCATTGTATTTTGTGCTTACTCAGATTGCCTTTGTATTATGTTAGATTTTGTTTGAATTTTTGAAACAATTTAGTATGAGATATACACCGATCAACCACAACATGAAAACCACCTGCCTAATAGTGTGAGATGCTATTCTTCTCACCACAATTGTACAGAGGGGTTATCTGAGTTACCGTAGACTTTGTCTGTTTGAACCAGTCTGGCCATTCTCTGTTGACCTCTCTCATCAACAAGGCATTTTCGTCCATAGAACTGCCGCTCACTGGATGTTTTTTATTTTTAGCACCATTCTGAGTAAATACTAGAGACTGTTGTGCTTGAAAATCCCAGGAAATAAGCAGTTACAGAAATACTCAAACCAGCCCGTCTGGCACCAACAATCATGCCATGGTGTGAATCACTGAGATACTGATGGTTGATGTGAAAATTAACTGAAGCTCCTGACCCGTATCTGCATGATTTTATGGACTGCACTGCTGCAACATGATTGGCTGATTAGATAATCACATGGATGATTGTTGGTGCCAGATGGGCTGGTTTGAGTGGTAACACTATAATAATGGTCCATCATTAATAGGTAATTATGCAGGAATTAATGCAGGACAAATGAGTAGTACTACATTAAAACTTTAGTTACTACTATTAACTAATATGGAAACATGATTAACCAATCAGTAAGTAATAGTGAACTGATGACTAAGGTAGCTCACTGTTAGGCAATCAGTAATTACTGAATTTGATCTGCTTCATTGAGAACTATTAACTAACTATGGCTAATTTAAAATAACTACTAATTCATTACTAATCAAAACATTAACATGTGTCTAAAATGTGAATGATTATGTTTTTATTGTGAACAAGATCATGCATGGGTTCTTTGTGGGAATTAATTTATGAATGTAACAGGTCACTAAATCAAGGCTACAGTGTCTGGTTGAGTATCATAGTCAAGGATGTAATCACATATTCAGGATTGATGGGGACCAAATTTAATAATGTAATGATTCGGGGGCCTGGGTAGGTCAGCGAGTAAAGACCCAGACTACCACCCCTGGAGTTGCGAGTTCGAATCCAGGGACTCCAGCCAGGTCTCCTAAGCAACCAAATTGGCCTGGTTGCTAGGGAGGTCACATGGGGTAACCTCCTCGTGGTCGCTCTAATGTGGTTCTCGCTCTCGGTGGGGCATGTGGTGAGTTGTGCGTGGATGCCGCGGAGAATAGTGTGAAGCCTCCACACACACTATGTCTCCACGGTAACAAACTCAATAAGCCACGTGGTAAGATGCATGGATTGACGGTCTCAGACGCGGAGGCAACTGAGATTCGTCCTCCACCACCCAGATTGAGGCGAGTCACTACACCACCACGAGGACCTAGAGCAAACTGGGAATTGGGCATTCCAAATTGGGGAGAAAAAGGTTAGGGGAAAATATTAAATTATATTGGGTATTTTAACACAGGTGGAATGCTGTATTGTCAGTCAGCATCTAGCATTTGAAACTATCCATTTTATAATATCTTACGAAAATGCAGTTTTAACCATTACTAAATAAGTTCCCTATCTGTCACTCACTCGACGTTGGTGTCGATGTAGTGACACTAGGGGTCACTCTTGGGAGCCCGAGACACCTCTGGTCTTTGATAAAAGGCCAATGAAAATTGGCGAGTGGTATTTGCATGCCACTCCCCCGAACATACGGGTATAAAAGGAGCTGGTATGCAACCACTCATTCAGATTTTCTCTTCAGAGCCGAACGGTCATGCTCATTGAGCTGAATAGCACTGTTCATTCACCTCTGCTGGATCTGACGGCGCATTTCAGCGGCTTCTCCCTCCTCTGCACTGGTGCACTGCAGAGAACGCCCCTGGGCGCTTCGGCAGAAAAACTAGAGAGTATATTTTCTGAAAGAGCATTTTTCCCCTCTAAAAGAGTATATATTTCTCTAAAAGAGCGCACACACGGAACTTCTTTTTAAAGACGCGTCTTTTTAAAGATGCCTTTCCGTTCGTGTGTTATTCCTGGTTGCGGTCGTTTTCTCTCAACTTCGGATGGTCATGATCGCTGTCTCTCGTGTCTGGGCGCGACCCACACGGAGGCAGCGTTTATGAATGGCTCATGTTCTCACTGCGAGAACATGACCATGGCAACGTTGCGGTCGCGGCTTGCTTTCGTAAGAAAGCAAGCCACCCCAGCGGCTCCCCGCCTTGGTCCTCCTACCTACGGGTTTGAGGTCAGCGCGGCTGGCGCTGGAGGCGATTTGGGGACCTCAATGGGATCGCCTCCGCCGGGTATCCTCCCGCGGACCTCCCATTCCCCAGCACGCTCGTCTGCCCCAATCGGGCTTCCGGATGAGTTCGCCGGCTCGTCGCATGGCGAGTCTGGCTTCTCGTTCGAGGCCCGCGAAGATGATGAGCTTTCGAGCGCAGCATCGGAGAGCGGGCTTGTCCAGTCGGATGCAGAAGCCTCAGCTGGGCTTCCCCCTTCGGGGACGGTCGCCCAGTTACAGGCCGACGCCGAAATGACGGGCATGCTTTCCCGGGCGGCCGCGAGCGTCGGGCTAGAGTGGAACCCTCCGCTCTCCCCTGAACCCTCGCGGCTTGATGATTGGTTTCTGGGCTCGCGGCGCCGCTCAGACCGTCCGCCCCCTGCTCCAGTGCCATTCTTCCCGGAGGTGCATGAGGAGCTGACGAAGTCGTGGGAGGCACCTTTTACTGCCCGACCCCGACTCCGCAGTTCCCCCGCTCTCACTACCCTCGATGGCGGGGCGGCCAGGGGCTATACGCCGATTCCCCCGGTGGATAAGGCGCTCGCAGTGCACTTATGCCCGCAGAGCGCCGCCACCTGGCGTGGACGCCCTAAGCTCCCCTCCAAGCCCTGTAGGCTCACGTCGTCCCTGACGGCCAAGGCCTACAGCGCTGCTGGACAAGCCGCCTCTGCCCTGCACGCCATGGCTCTCCTGCAGGTCCACCAAGCCAAGGCACTGAAAGAACTGCACGAGGGTAGTTCCGCCCCAGATTTGATGCAGGAACTGCGCTCGGCGACCGACCTCGCCCTCCGGGCGACAAAGGTCACAGCGCGGTCTCTTGGGCGGACGATGGCCACACTAGTGGTCCAGGAGCGCCACCTGTGGCTCAACCTGGTCGAGATGGGTGAGGCCGACAAGACACGGTTCCTTGCTGCCCCCATTTCCCAGGCGGGCCTATTTGGCGACACCGTTGAGGACTTTGCCCAGCAGTTCTCGATGGTAAAGCAGCAGACAGAGGCAATCCGGCACATCCTGCCCCGGCGCGGCTCAAGACCCCGCACCCCGTCTGCTCGTCGCCAAGGGCGTCCCCCTGCGGTGACTGCAGCCCGCCCCTCCGGCCCGGCCCCGGCGTGGAGCCCACCGCAGGAAGCCGACGCCACCCGTCTCTCAGCCGGCACCGAAGAACCCACGGAGGTCTTCGAGGCGCCCCTGAGACGGGCAACCCAGGGACGAGGGAACCCACTCACCTGGAGCTGGTAGAAAGACCACTCCATCCCCCGGTGGAGGGGCGGGTGGAAAATCTTTTGTTGCCTTTTCGTTTGATTTCGCCGCACGCCCAAGTGGCTGTGGTACCCAACAGTTCAACAAAAGAGCGGCTTCCTTCCTCCCTGGGTCACATACCCGCTGTGTACGGTCGTCACCACGACTACCATCCACGGGTTTTATCTTGCAGGATTGGCGCTCCAGCGGTGCCTTTTTCGCCCCTGAGCGCCCGGCTGTGGCACAAATCCACCCCCGATGTGACAGCCTCCACGGGTCGCGAGGACAGGCCTCTTCCTCCCCCGTCCCAGGCTGTTCCGGGGGTGGTCACAAGGAGCCAGGTAAGTGCTTCGATGTCCCTAGACTCAGCACGGCCACGACGTGCTGTGGCACCTCGCGCTCCACCCTGCCGCGAGGCCCCACCTGCCGGTACGTCCGACGACGTTGTCCCCTTGGTCCCCCTCGCACGGAATTTGGACGCATGGCTTGCACTTCCCAATCCGTCGCGGTGGTTGATCCGGACCGTCCGACTCGGCTACGCGATTCAGTTCGCCAGGTGCCCGCCCAGGTTCAGCGGTAATGTAAACGCTGTTACTCTGCATGCGGAAATCGCTACCCTCCTACGGAAGGGCGCGATAGAACCTGTCCCTCCAGCCGAGGTGAAGAAAGGGTTTTTCAGCCCCTACTTCATCGTACCGAAGAAAGGTGGTGGGTTGCGGCCAATCTTGGACCTGCGAGTACTGAACCGGGCTTTACACAGACTCCCGTTCAAGATGCTGACGCAAAGACGCATTTTAGCGAGCGTCCGGCATCAGGATTGGTTTGCGGCGGTAGACCTGAAGGACGCGTACTTTCACGTCTCGATCCTTCCTCGACACAGACCCTTCCTGCGGTTCGCGTTCGAGGGTCGGGCGTATCAGTACAAAGTCCTCCCTTTCGGCCTGTCCCCGTCTCCTCGCGTCTTTACGAAGATCGCAGAGGCTGCCCTTGCCCCGTTAAGGGAGGTAGGCATTCGCATTCTCAATTATCTCGACGACTGGCTAATCTTAGCTCACTCTCGAGACGTGTTATGTGCACACAGGGACCTGGTGCTCTCGCACCTCAGCCGACTAGGGCTTCGGGTCAACTGGGAAAAGAGCAAGCTCCTCCCGGTTCAGAGCATCTCTTTTCTCGGTTTGGAGTTGGACTCTGTCTCCCTGACGGCGCGCCTTACGAACGAGCGCGCCCAGTCGGTGCTGGCCTGTTTGAAGGCGTTCAAACAGAAAACAGCGGTTCCACTGAAACTTTTTCAGAGGCTCCTGGGGCATATGGCATCCTCGGCGGTGGCCACCCCGCTCGGGTTGATGCATATGAGGCCGCTTCAGCACTGGCTCCAGACACGAGTCCCGAGACGGGCATGGCGCCACGGGACACACCGCGTGGCCATTACACCGGTCTGTCACCGTCTTTTCAGCCCTTGGACCGACCTCTCGTTTCTACGAGCAGGTGTTCCTCTAGAACTGGTCTCCAGGTGCATCGTGGTCATGACAGACGCCTCCAAGACGGGCTGGGGCGCTGTTTGCAACGGGCACGCAGCCACCGGACTCTGGACTGGTCCGCGGCTGCGTTGGCACATCAACTGCCTCGAGTTACTGGCAATTTTGCTCGCCCTGCGGAGGTTCCGGCCGTTGATCCAGGGCAAGCACGTGCTAGTTCGGACAGACAGAACAGCAGCGGTAGCATATGTCAACCGCCAAGGCAGTCTGCGCTCCCGCTGTATGTCACAACTCGCCCGCCGTCTCCTCCTCCGGAGTCAGCAGCACCTCAAGTCGCTGCGAGCCACTCATATCCCAGGCAACCTCAACGTTACAGCGGACGCGCTGTCACGGCAGGTTCCCCGCAGGGGAGAGTGGAGACTCCACCCCCAGGTGGTCCAGCTGATTTGGAGTCGATTCGGTCAGGCTCAGGTGGACCTGTTCGCCTCCCAAGAATCCTCCCACTGCCCGCTCTGGTACGCCCTCACCAAGGCTCCTCTCGGCATAGACGCATTGGCACACAGCTGGCCCCCTGGCATTCGCAAATACGCGTTTCCCCCAGTGAGCCTACTTGCACAGACACTGTGCAAAGTCAGGGAGGACGAGGAGCAGGTCGTCCTGGTAGCACCCTACTGGCCCACCCAGACATGGTTCTCGGACCTCACGCTCCTCGCGACAGCTCCCCCCTGGCAAATTCCCCTGAGGAAGGACCTTCTTTCTCAGGGACGGGGCACCCTCTGGCACCCGCGCCCAGACCTCTGGAATCTCCATGTCTGGCCCCTGGACGGGACGCGGAAGACCTAGGTGGCCTACCACCCGCGGTGGTAGACACGATCACTCAGGCTAGGGCCCCCTCTACGAGGCGCCTTTATGCCTTGAAGTGGTCTCTGTTCGCTAAGTGGTGTTCTTCTCAACACAAAGACCCCCAGAGATGCGCAGTCGGATCAGTGCTTTCCTTCCTGCAGGAGAGGTTGGAAGGGAGGCTGTCCCCTTCCACCTTGAAGGTGTACGTTGCTGCCATAGCAGCACACCACGATGCAGTTGATGGTAAGTCCTTAGGGAAGCACGACCTGATCATCAGGTTCCTAAGAGGCGCTAGGAGGCTGAATCCCTCCAGACCGCTCTTCGTTCCCTCATGGGACCTCTCCATAGTTCTTCAGGGCCTACAGAGAGCCCCCTTTGAGCCTTTGCAGTCAGTCGAGCTGAAGGCACTCTCCCTGAAGACTGCCCTCCTGACTGCGCTCACTTCCATCAAGAGGGTAGGTGACCTGCAAGCGTTCTCTGTCAGCGAAACGTGCCTAGAGTTCGGTCCGGGTTATTCTCACGTGATCCTGAGACCCCGACCGGGCTATGTGCCCAAGGTTCCCACCACTCCTTTTAGGGACCAGGTGGTGAACCTGCAAGTGCTGCCCCAGGAGGAGGCAGACCCAGCCCTGGCATTGCTGTGTCAGGTGTGCGCTTTGCGCATCTATTTGGATCGCACGCAGAGCTTTAGACTCTCTGAGCAGCTCTTTGTCTGCTTCGGTGCACAGCGGAAAGGAAGCGCTGTCTCCAAGCAGAGGATCGCCCACTGGCTCGTTGATGCCATATCTATGGCATATCTCGCCCAAGACATGCCGCCCCCGGTAGGGCTACGGGCCCATTCTACCAGGGGTGTAGCGGCTTCTTGGGCCCTGGCCAGAGGTGCCTCTCTAACAGACATTTGTAGAGCAGTGGGCTGGGCAACACCCAACACCTTTGCAAGGTTCTACAACCTCCGGGTGGAACCGGTTTCATCCCAGGTAGTGGCACGCAACACAAGTGGATAAGCCCGGGATAGCCGGCCGGGTGTATCGCTTGCACATAGTGCCTCCCACCTCCTTTTGAGCTGAAGACGTGTGCTGCTAATTCCCAGTAGTGTTCACAAAAGTTGTTCCCTGGTTGATTTCCTCCGAGCCCTGT
The DNA here is from genome assembly GCF_019703515.2 of Myxocyprinus asiaticus. Taxonomy (NCBI): domain Eukaryota; kingdom Metazoa; phylum Chordata; class Actinopteri; order Cypriniformes; family Catostomidae; genus Myxocyprinus; species Myxocyprinus asiaticus. The sequence continues at coordinate 4,210,270 of NC_059348.1, read as the reverse complement.
GGCAGTCGAGTCTTCGGAGAAACTCACTGCCGGCCCAGTACACGCGCTAGCTAAGAGCCCGGTGCTGGGGTAGGTGCTCCTCATGTGGCGGTTCCCTGTAAGGCTAACCCCATGCGATCTATATCTTCCGCTAGCTCGTTTCCCTGCTGGCAAACTGCGTCTTCCTTGGGCAGAGCCCCTCTGCCCCAGTCTCCATGTTGTAGTACCTCCTCCCCCATTGGGCAGGATCTACCTTGAAGGCTCTCCACATGGTTGGAAAGACCATGTGATGTATTTTTCCACTTATATATCCCCCCCCCCCTCTCTGGGGTTGGGTGTGGTCTCCGCGGTGTCCTCCCCTTGGGAGGGACACCCCCCGACTAGACCTGGCGGCCCAGTCAGATAATCCCCCTTCCTTTTTTTAGGGAGTGGAAAAAGAGAAGGGGAAAAGAGGCCACGACTGGGTTAAGCCCGTCTCTATCTTTGGGTAGTCGACTTGTCCCCAAAAAGGGCCGTTCGACACTCATAACTATGTTGGGGGAGGTTACGTGTCGACCTGGTGCGCTGGCTATGAGGCACACAGCAAGTCTGCCCACCACACACCGCCAGTTCACGTAACACAGTTCAGCCTTGTGGCGTTTTGTATAGGGACCCCTAGTGTCACTACATCGACACCAACGTCGAGTGAGTGACAGATAGGGAACGTCATGGTTACTGGTGTAACCTCCGTTCCCTGATGGAGGGAACGAGACGTTGGTCCCTCCTGCCACAACGCTGAACTACCCGCTGAAATGGCCGGACCCTATATCGGCTCCTCAGCGTAAAACCTCAATGAGTGGTTGCATACCAGCTCCTTTTATACCCGTATGTTCGGGGGAGTGGCATGCAAATACCACTCGCCAATTTTCATTGGCCTTTTATCAAAGACCAGAGGTGTCTCGGGCTCCCAAGAGTGACCCCTAGTGTCACTACATCGACACCAACGTGGTGACCAGTAACGAGGTTACACCAGTAACCATGACGTTTTGTACATTAAACGTAATACGTATGACTTGTAGTTGCAGTTTAGTAGTAGCAGTGAAGACTGAAACAAATACAAGAAGCAAAAATGTCAATTAATTTTGTAAAGCCTTATAAAAACCACTTCAAACTCTAATGTTATAAATAGCCCATCTGTAAACCTGATCTAATGTCAACACCCAGGTGAGTTTACGGCACTAAAGCTGAACTAAATCCATTACCTGTGTGGTAACATTCCTCATTGTGACGTTCATTGTGACGTCAAACAACGGTCTAGCATAAAAGCCAGCCATAAATCAGTTGAATTTACTAGATTGTTGATGTCGATTGGGTGTGGGCCATCAGTAGCCACATATACAATCGGTGCCTTTTTTTAGACAAATGTAATAGGTGTCTTTGACAAAAGAATGAAATATGACACACTTCAGGTGGAAACCCAAATACACACGAGATGAATCACTGAAACAGACACATATAGACTACTTAATGAAAATGACTAAAACTGCTCTTGTAAACTATTAGAAACTACTAAAAACTACATCAAATAAACTACTAAAACTGCTGCATGTAAAATGCTTAATGTAAACAATAAAACAAGCTACTTCATATAAATTACAAAAAACTATTGCATGTAAACCACCAAAAAATCCTTAACATTAACTCCTAAATATTAAACTACTAAACAGTCCTTCATAGAAACTACTAAAAACTACTTCAGATATACTACTTAAAACTACTGCATGTAAATGATTAAAACTACTGCATGTAAACTACTAAAAAACTATACATATACCTCATATAAATATACTGCATGTAAACTGCTTAATGTAAACATTTAAACAAGCTGCTTTGTATAAATTACAGAAAAACAACCGTAAAAGACAAAAAAAAAAAAAAAAAAAACTACTTCATGGAACTACAAACTATGAAAAACTAAACTACTAAACACTACATGGGAACTGCTGAAAACTAGGTCATGTGTTCTTAAAAACTACTTTATACATTGGCGGCCAAAAGTTTGGAATAATGTACAGATTTTGCTCTTATGGAAAGAAATTGGTACTTTTATTCACCAAAGTGGCATTCAACTGATCACAATGTATAGTCAGGACATTAATAACGTGAAAAATTACTATCACAATTTGAAAATATTTTTCAGAACTTCTTAAATTACTTCAAAGAGTTCTCCATGTGCAGCAATGACAGCTTTGCAGATCCTTGGCATTCCAGCTGTCAGTTTGTCCAGATATTCAGGTGACATTTCACCCCACGCTTCCTGTAGCACTTGCCATAGATGTGGCTGTCTTGTCGGGCACTTCTCATGGACCTTACAGTCTAGCTGGTCCCAAAAAAGCTCAATGGGGTTAACCTCCTGAGACCTGAGCGTGACTGAGCATGACACAGCAGTTCCCTTTTTTAATTGGTAACTAGTAGCCCCTAATAAACATGAAAAAAAAAAAAAAAAAAAAAAAAATCCTAAAAATGGATGTCCTCATATGTGGACAGTGGGACTAATTTGTGAAATTTTAAATAATACCAAGATATAGAAAGTCAGATTTTTTTTTTTTTTTTTTTTTATCAAATTATTATGTTTCCAGAATTGTTGGTTATTCCTATTTTTAAGACGTTACAGACATTGCAGCTGATTTTCTGTAAGCTGCTTTGGAACAATGCATGATGGGAAAGTACAAATAAAAACTGTACAAATAAAAATGATTTTACTTGATTTTACTTTTATGTTATAATGTTTATTTCTACTTTGGCAACAAAATCTCAGTGTTCTCTCTTTGCACAGTCAAACAAACAAGTGATAGCCAGTGCTGAAGCATTTTACCAATCAGAAATTAGCCAAGTAATGGCCAGCATCGTCCAATCACTGCCAACCATGTGAAAATAAAATTATACAATATAAATTCTGAATCTAAGTATTGATTACCATTATCCCATGTCTGCCAACCATGTGGAGTGGTGCAAACATCATCTGCAGCCTGAAACTGAACTTTTGGTCAGATGTAAGAGTGAATGCACTTGGCTGAATAGGAAAGCTATAGGATGCTCCATTGCTCCCTCTTTAGTGAATGACTTAACCTCCAGTGTGCTGTATGTCTGCACTGCTCTCAGAAATTCACCCTACTTTCATCCTAACTCCATATAAAGACTCTGAAAGCTAATTTTTTTGATAATGCACAGTGAATCTTAGATTTATTAGGGAAAAATAGCCCTATAGTCCACATCATTGTGGTCATTGTGTTTAACAGCATGCCAATTCGCGATAAATTGCTCAAATTTTCAAAATCGCATATCAGATGAAACTACAGACTCAGACTTTTGACTCAATCAGGTTTCAATGTAGAAACTTAATGAGGTTTCTTACCAGATGTAGTTTTTTGGCGTTTCTGCCAAAGTAAAACTCTACAACACTTAAAAACTACTGCGTGTAAACAACTTACTGTAAAAGATCTTCATGTAAACTACTGAACATTACTTCATGGAACGTACTTAAAAGTTTTTCATGTAAACAACAAATCAAATGACTTTATGTAAACTGCAAAAAAAAAAAAAAAAAAAAACTTAATGTGAACCACTAAAACAGTACTTCATGTAAACTTCTAAATGACTACTTTATGTAAAAATTGTCAGTAAGAGTTAGAGAGTAGGACAATTTAATGAAACTCAACCCATCTCTTTTAGTTGTCCCACCCTGTAAAATCTCCCAGGAAGAACTGCCGCAGATAAACAACTGAAGGTGTCATTATAAGGAAATCACCGACACAGAGAGAAACATCTCTCGGCAAGCAAATAGTTCTGCTGTCAGCACAGTCCAAAAGTTGATTCATGTCAGCATGTCACACTCATCTGACAATAAATATGCCATGATAAAAACATTTTTTAAAAAAAAGATAATAATGCCATATGCCTCAGAGATGACATTTTCAGTCAAAGGTTTAAAATCAAAACATTGATCTATCACAAATAAGCTAACAAGAAGAAGTCCATTATATTAATTCAGTTGTTTTTTATAGAGAATTTCTATTGGTAATACGCAAGTTACTAAGTGCGTCAAATGTAACGTTTTGATCAATTCGAACTTTAAATGAATTCCAGAACAGTTTGTTATTAGGATCTTTGTGATTACATGAATACTGTATGTGCAGACAGAGAAAGAGAGAATGGGTGTCTCAAAGGGAAACACCCTTCTTTTGTAATCATCGTACACAGGACATACACAGAATGCTTTCAGTGACTTGTGTTTTCCACTTTTATGTAAACATCAAGTCATGTAACATGTTTGACTACATAGAAAGAGACTCAATGCTGGAGACAAATAGTGATGACATATGAAATTATGTCCTTACAAAAAAAAAAAAAAAAAAAAAAAAACTTACGTAATGAGTAGCACACAAGTGCTTTACTGAGCACCTTCCTAGTTCACACTCTTTAAAGGTAATAGAGATACACTATATGGCCAAATGTATGTGGACAACCTTTGTGCTTAATGTCACAACCATTGGCCTTAATAGGGAGTTGGTTGTCCCTTCACAACTGTATCAGCTTCCACTCTTCTGGGAATGTTTTCCAGTAGATGATGCAGGGCAGTCAAGTTCTTCCCATCATTGTTGCAAAATTATTCTTTACTTCGAGGACACTGGTTACACACTTAAAAAAAGAAATGATACTGTAATTTATCTAAAATGCAGAAGTTGCAGCTGTGGCCTAGAGATTAATGTAAATTAACTTGAACAGAAATGGTAAGCAAAAGGTTTCCGGTTCAATCCCCACAGCCACCTACACTGTGTCCTTGAGCAAGGCACTTAACTCCAGGTTGCTCCGGGGGGATGGTCCTTTTAATAAGTGTACTGTAAGTTGCTTTGGATAAAAGCATCTGCTAAATGCACAAATGTAAATGTAACTTGGACTCATTAAGCCACGGTGCTTTTCGAGTGCTTGGTGTTTACTTCAGGAAACAATACGTCACTTGCTCAATGCTCAAAAGTTCATTATTGATTCTCATGCAAAGTCCAAAGAAAACAAGATGGTTTAGAAGCAGCCTTTCCATGTCAATTGTTTTCCTGTGATGCAAAGGAAATATTTCACAACGGATCCATTTTACATAGATGTGCCATACGCCACTATCAAAGATTTCAAATCTGACTTGAAACAATTCACAATCTTGTTCCCCTGACTTCCCCCCCATACTGCAATTCCCTAACCACTCTCAACTGTGTAACAATAAAATTGCTTAAAAGACCAAATATAAAATAAAATAAAAATCATTTGAAGTCCTGGGATATAACTGCAAGTAGAATATGCAACAAAGTTAAAAGTACAGTCTGATCTAACAGTGAAATCAGAAACAGTAGGTTGAATTTATTTAGCTAAAATCAGTTTTCAGAAATTCAAAACACTGCCCCCAGTGACCAAAGCGGTAAGTGTTGTTGGGCGTATAGGCACATGTGAGCTGCATTTTCCGGGTGTAATGTCAACAGAGGGACGCCAAAAGCAAGTTGTAAAGCGAGTAGTTTTCAGCTATACAGGCAGTAATACAGTGAGGAGAAATGCATGTTTTATAAACTGTACCTCCTCAACCCAAATCCCAAACCTAAACCTAACCATCAGTAAAAATGAGAGTAAAAATGTAATGTTAGAGGGAAAAATGCAACCTCCGAATCGCGCTCATCTCTGATTATGCGAATGTAATTACTTCCTGGTTTCAGCCCATTATCCGAACCCAGGTCTCCAACACTGCTGACGTGATGTGCATCTGATCGGGTCACAGGGGAAGGTAAACACACTAGATCCAGTGCAAACGTGTCTGATAGGCGATGCTGCTTGTCGGTGCGTGCATAATGTGGCCGATCCTAGGGTACTGGAAACAACATGCCAACCTCCTGTGTGATAACGTTGTTTTAAACAGGTTTCCCAAACATTCCCCCCATCATCCATTGCTCAGATAAAAAGACAGTCCTTCCCCAACCTCATAACATTGGTTAAGCCAGTGCTGCTATGTTGGGCTGGTCAGGATGTTTTGATACTGCCACAATAAATTAAGAACTAGTAAGGGTCATTCACACGAACACATTTTTGTGTTTGTCTGCGCTGATTTTCAATAGTTTTTCTATGTAAACATGCATATGGACAGGTATCGAGGGGGCGGAAAAGGCAAAGACAACTTATGCGGATGACACATCTGTGTACTTTAGCTGCATGATAAATATCCTATTAATTGCAACACCTGCAGAGCGTGAGCACTCTACCACAGTAACATACTCTTTACCTCCTTCAACACAGCACATCTGAGAACTAGTGAGGTGCGACATAACCCAAGTGAGACACTCCAAAAGTGTCTATCTGATGCATGAGCACATAGTGAAATGATTCAAAGTTGTGCAGACCGAATTGGGGTAATAATTATATCCACTGACAAGGACATAAAATCAAACAAACAAAGCCACTTTTTGTGATGTCTAAATGCTTACTTGTCTGCTGTAACAATATGTGATGTAATGTATTTTAATTATCTGAATTATAATATATATTGTATATTATATTTATAATTATTTAATTATTATTTACTAAATTATCTTTATTTGGGGGCCTTTCTCAGTAAATGGGTGAATGATGTGACGCTAATTTCTTTGTCCAGATCAAATAAATTATTCAAAAATACATTACAAAATACCATTCATACAACACAATTACTAACATGACGAATACACCTCTTCTATGACGAACATGTTTTCAATTACTGAGGTCAAAGTCATTTGATGTTTTCTGGACCTTAAAGTAAAACAAATTAATTTGGTGTAAACATTCAGAGACAGTAAAAAAAAAAAAAAAAAAAAAATCTAATTAAAAGCTGAAAAAAACAAATGCTGGCATTAGTGCAGAATAATCTTTTATTATAATTTCTCTAAAAAAAAATTGTGAAACAACATTCAGATCAAAAAGCATAAAACTGAGTAGAAACTTTTATAGAAAATGCTATAATTAAAAAAAAAAAAAATGTACAAAATATAATTTAAATATCTATAAATAAATAAAAAATATAATAATTGTGAAACCAGCATGGACTCAAAGATTAACTTTGTACAAACTTGAAAAGTGTTTTAAACTAGATTTTATCACCTTGGACAACATTATTTGTCAATGACCCAAATAAGTGATTGATTTGATAAATTAATTGACGCATCAAATTTTAATCGATTGATTTCTCTAAAAATAAAATCTAATTAAACTAAAGTTTAAAATATGTATAAAGGGCAAACACATACAAAGGCAGAATTAAACATGCATCAATGACATGTACATACACTACCGTTCAAAAGTTTGGGGTCACTTGACTGAAATGTTTCTCATGATCTTAAAAATCTTTTGATCTGAAGGCGTATGCTTAAATGTTTGAAATTATTTTTGTAGACAAAAATATAATTGTGCCACCACATTAATTTATTTCATTACAAAACTAAAATTTTATTTAAAAAAAAAAAAGTTTTTGAAATGGATGACTTGGACCGAATAATTAAGAAAAGCAGCCAATAAGTGCCCAACATAGATGGGAACTCCTTCAATACTGTTTAAAAAGCATCCCAGGGTGATACCTCAAGAAGTTGGTTGAGAAAATGCCAAGAGTACATGTCTGCAAATTCTAGGCAAAGTGTGGCCACTTTGAAGATGCCAAAATATAACATAGTTTTGATTTATTTTTGATTTTTTTAGTCACAACATAATTCCCATATTTCCATTTCTATCATTCCATAGTTGTGATGACTTTACTATTATTCTAAAATGTGAAGAAAAAAATAAAGAAAAATAAATAAAGAATGAGTAAGTGACCCTAAACTTTTGAACGGTAGTGTACATGCACACACTCGAAAAGAGGCCGACTACAGATAGAAAGCAGTGCCGTTAGCACGTGGTGTGGAAATAAATATTGCTAAACTGAGCTGTCATTTTTGATTGCATCACGGTGAGCGGGCTGCCATTGATCAAACCCCTGGCAGCGAGCAGGGGCCATACGCTGCCTAGTTCTGGACAGACATGTGCCTGGCCCCCCTCAGACCACCTGGGAGTTCTGTTTACGCAAGCCTGCAGCAGACACACAGCAAAACAACGACTCGATTTTCCCCAAACTTCTCATTGAATGATGACTCAAATGTCATAATTCACTCCTGTTTTTCACTTGGCTTGATTTGTTGTGACAGAGGGAACGTCTCTTAAAGAAACTGAGAAAGGGGGGTCTGCGTGACTGTCTGTCTGACTTGAAATGCGATAATAAAAAAGACAAAGAAGAAAATAAGGCAGTGAGTGACTGTGTCACGCAGGTTTAGACCTGTCACAGACAACACAAACAGCACTATAAAACGCACAAGGTAATGCAAATGGAATAGCGATAGGTTGCACGCTCTTCTTTAACGCAGTCATTATGAATCTGATTGCCGTTACGAAACATGCATGCCCTGTAAATGACTCTTGTTTTCATAAGCACACGCATACAAAGAGGTCTATACACACACCCTCACCGAAGTGTGAACCATTGAACCGTTGCTACGTATGTGGCCGTTTCGTGCAAAGCCTGTTTCCACGCACTCACCTGAAGGGAGTTCCTGACGCTGTTTGCACGCAGACCTCTTTGTTGCTGTGGCTGCATTTTTTTTCTTGTACTTCTCCCTCCCCTTGGTTTTTTAAAATAACCCAAACAGGTTCTGCATCTAGTAACTATGATATTATCTAAGCTACCTTCACCTGCAAGGGATCCCAGTCAAGTCTGCACGGAAGATGCCTGGGGCGCAGCACTGAGACAAGACCGGCCCTGCTAACACCTCTCGACTCCCAGCCGCGCTCTACGAAAACCTTCCCCTGCAAGTTTCATCCAGCAATGTGTTGTGGTCAGGTGCAAGACCTCTGCATTTGATTGTGATTGACAGCTCCTCAAATATAGCAACAAAAATAGTCATCTTTCAAGTGTTGAATTGGCATGTGAAGGGTGTAACTGTTTACTCTAATGACTTTGAGTTCTGAGCTATGCCAGGAACGTTTAAGTGCAAGGCTTTGCTTTAAACTGAATTGTTTCATGTATCATAAACAAATATCATCCAAAAGATGTCATTGGTTACAATCTTCTCTAAGATCACAAGAAATCCTGGCAATTCTTCAATCTATTTGATTTCTCCTCACTTTGGTACTCCATGCAGGGATCAATGAAGGGAGACAAATATGGCTACTTGTATCGAGGTGAAGAAATTCGTGTACTATAAGGGGGATGAGCCTTTTGGGAAAATTGTTGAAATTGTCTTTGTAACATCAACTCAGACAACAAAACACAGAAGCACTTGAAAGTGTCCAAAATGACAAGACTGATCTCCTGAAATTTACGTGACTGGAGCAACATTTTTGCAAATTTATATAACGTGGCTCCTTAAATATACATATGTCAAGAGTTCTAAGATAAAATGTCCACTCTGTGGCACTAAAAGCAAGTTATATTTTCTTTTAAAATCTAACTCCCTACCCTAAACCTTAAACCTATACCTGTACGATAAAAAGCGCAATTGCTGAAGCAACCACATCATTTTGTGCTGCTCTATGATGCTTTCGACTCACATGTCGACTGCTCTTCAGGACTCGTACCCCGGTCCTTTGTATCGAAAGTGCATCAGACACTATCAGTTGAGCAATCCGCACAATTTGATCACATTTGAACAAGCTTGTAAATGTAGTTGGTTATTTAATGCAAACCTTGAAATGTATCACTATTTACGTGTTTAGATGTCACAAGATAGCATTGTGTGAGGTACGATGAAAAGTAAATGTTAATTAACACAAATCACAAGTAAAATGACATTGTTTTACCAATGATGTTTGTGAAAGTGAATAAAAGTATTGGGCCTCATTCATGAAGTTTTCGTAGTTGAGTAAATTCTGAGTAATTTGCGCATAAATGGAACTTCCACAAAAAACTTTCCTCCAAATTCATGAACGCTTCGCACCCCCCAGATTTATTAGTTAAACGTGTGTATGTAAGTGAATTCCAAACATTCGTAAATACAGGGCGTGTGCACATTCTTTCACAATTATCATAATCCACACCCATGAAAACGTTTATATGGAAGGCATCAGACAAGATAGTAATGTCACATATTCCCTGTTGTTTGTATTGATTTTTATGTTGAAATTCTGGTTTAGTTCCCTGTTCCTGTTTCCTGTTAGTATTGTAGTCCTTTGTAGTTTCTTTTCATGATTGGTTTTCCCCTGACTGTTTCCCCAGGTGTTCCTCGTTCCCTTGTTTTCCCTTGTGTATTTAAGCCCTTTTTTTCACCTGGTATTTTGTCAGTCTTCAACTGTATGATGTTGTGCTTTGTTCCCTGTGGGTTTTTTTTTTATTATTATGTTCTGAGTTACCTGGTTTACTTTTGTTTTATTAAAAAAGGCTGCATTTAGATCCTCATTCCTCTCCTGTCTTGTCACAAGTAAATGAGAATAGGGATATGCGGAACAGCAATAAAAGAGTTTTTAAATAAAGTTGATTCAAATCACAAAATTTTGATTAAGCAAACACGCTGATGTGGTCACAAATAAAGTGAGGAACTTTCTGTCATTGCATGTTCTGTACTTTTGTGAATCAAACAGTCCAAGAGGTCAATAAAATTATCTGAATTGAAGCTTTAGTGTAAAAGAAATTCAGCTTACACCAGCAGGAGGAGGTCCACCAACATTAACCTTATCTGGTACAGTCGAGCGCATCGCCAGCATCATTGGTGAAACTTCTCAGGTAGACTAAATCATGATGGTAACAGTGATATACTTACCTTGCAACTGGAAGAATCCTCAAAGAAAAGAACAGAATGCTTGAATAAGGTCTTTGACCGAGACGCTGTAAGCTAATAAAGATTTGCAACGACTGTGCAGGGCTTTTTCGATTTTTTCTGTTGTAGCCTATAGTGTTCGCACCTGTTCGCGACATGTCTATTTATAGTTTTAACAGCATTAACATTGACCATATGTTATTAACTGAATGTGATTTATTGATGCTTATGCTGAATTATGAGCTCGTATCAAATGAAAAACCCATTAATTTTTTTCAAGAAAAGCAAACAAATCTATGTCTTTCAAAGACCTTTTTGCCCCATGCCAAGCAGTTCTGCAGGAAAAACAATTGAACATTTATGAAGCACAGTTGGCTTTGAAGAAATAAAAAAAGTTTTTTTGGGGGATTTTCTCCCCTTTTTCTCCCCAGTTTGGCATGCCCAATTCCCAATGTGCTGTAGGTCCTTGTGGTGGCATAGTGACTCGCCTCAATCCAGGTGGCGGAGGATGAATCTCAGTTGCCTCCGTGTCTGAAACCATCAATCTGCACATCTTATCACGTGGCTTGTTGAGTGCATCACCGCGGAGACCTAGCACATGTGGAGGCTCACACGGCATCCACGCACAACTCACCACGCACCCCATCAAGAGCGAGAACCACATTATAGTGACCGCAAGGAGGTTAACCCAATGTGACTCTACCCACCCTAGTAACCGGGCTAGTTGGTTGCTTAGGAAGCCTGACTGGAGTCACTCAGCATGCCCTGGATTCGAACTTGTGACTCCAGGTGTGGTAGTCAGTGTCCTCTCTGGTTTAAAAAGAAAATAACAAACCACTTTATTTAACTAATTGTTATTGTTAAGACTAATTTTACTCATTTAAATCTTAGCTCATTTTTACATTACTTATTTAATTTCACTTCTGTCAAAATGTAGTCATGGCAGTTTGCCTGAAAGAACACAACATGTTTGTATGTCTTACACATGATTTACACGTGGTCTGGAGCAGGTGTAAATTTTGTATGTATAAAATAGCATTTTGAAAAAAACGTGAGAAACTTCAGAGTTCCGAGTTGTTTGGAACGCAGCAATAGTAAAGTGTTGCTATGAAGGAACATTCTCATTTTAGAGACCGTTTTACACTAGAATATAGATAATAAACATGGACTGTAAGCCACTAAAGTCCAGTTTCATAGATTTAATGGAGTCTTTCATGCTAAATTGGACGTGTGAGACTTCAGATGCTGACTTCAGAAACATCCTTGGTGTACAATAGATGTTTTGAATGTTATTACATATTTGTAGAATCTCTACAAGAAAACAGTCACGCAGACCCTCCCTATCTCAGTTTCTCTAAGAAAGATTCTTTCTGCCACAACTAATTTAGAGACATGAAAAACAGGAGTGAATTATGACATTTGAGTCATCACTCAATGACTCAATTGTTTTGCCTCTTAACTGAAGAAAGTAAAGTAGCTACGGCAGGATAGTTGTCCTCACACTGCTGTCCTCAACCTCTAATTTATTAGTGATGAAAATGTGCTTAGAGATTTGCAATGAGATCTTATTCAAAGACCAGACAGAGAACAAGCGTTTTGCTTGGCATTTGCTTCCCTTAACTGTATATTTGAATATAATTGACATTGCATAAGATAAGATTTTTGGGGTATCATCACATGCCGGATTCAAACAGTGCATTCCGATGCTGCTATATTGATCAACATTGTGACAGTGTGCGCATCCAGACAACTGCAAACAAGCATGAAACTAATGTTCAGCTCTCTGATTTAGCAGGTCATTGGGTTTTATTTTGCCCACAGAGCACAATGGCTCTCCAGAATAACTGAAGATTTGAGCTTGGAGAGAACTAGTCATTTTACACAAAGAAACCGTAGGACATCATATCAGATAAAACGCTTTACTATGGCGATTGCAGTTTGGTGTTATTCAAATCCCAAGCCATATCTACAGAGACTTGAGACATAGAGACTTGGGGGTGGGCTCCAGCAACCACCTGGCAACCATTCCAAACACTCTAGTAACCACCCAAAATACCCTTGCACCATGTTTTTGTTTGTTTGGCGATTACAGTTTGGTATAATTAAAATTGCCTGATCAGAAACCATTTTAGTGACTTTCTTTTTCTAATTTGTGGCATAGCAGCAAATGAACCTTTCAACCCTGTGAAAAATAAATGGAGATGCTGTAAATAACCTGGATGGTTTTGTGGGGAACAGGCTGCTGCCTGCTGAAGTTTCTATTTTAGTTGTGTTGTCTTCTCACCTCAGGGCTGTGGTAAACATTCTGTCAGAGCAGGTGGAAGAAAAATGCACCGGTACCATCAATTAAAATAGCGTGAAACCAAGTTCATGTACAGGTGAGGAGAAGCACTGTGTTCTTCCTCCATTTATATTGCTATAATTGTTGTCTTTGATGGGTGCTCTTTGAAGAAGAAGGCTTGACTGTTGGACTTGATCGGAAGGATTATCTCCACGGAAAACAGAATTTCTTACAAAATAATACCCAATATACAAAATTTGTTTTGTATTTGTTTATAGGTCCCAGGATTCCAGAGTGTTGCTACAGAGTGCATATTCAGATTTTCAAGTACAATAACAAAATTTTTAATTGGGTTTATTATAATTTCAGAGACAATTAGCTTTAGTTGGACTGTATTGACATTAGAGAAAAAAGCAAGGGCAATTATAATAAATGGGGGTTGTTACATTGTTTGAATATCATCCAAATTCTAGAAAGAGGCTAGGTTTCCTTTGGAGATGTAATTATTATATCACAAATTTACCCTGCCCTACACTCCCTGTAATTAATGCTGAATCAAGGATCTTCTAAACCAATGATATTATTAATATAGAGTGGACGGTCCAAAAAGAAAAACATTTTATGGTATTTTTTTTATGTGTTCCTTGTGCCAATAAGGAATATATAAAAAATAAAATGCACAAACATTTTATTAAGGCATATGCTATTTGCACTCTGGTGCAAATAATGGTATGTGCTATTTACACCCCAGTGCAAATAGTGGCAGATATTATTTGCACCCCAACCCTGGTGCAAATAATGGTAGATAATTGCACCCTGGTGCAAATAGTGTCAGATACTATTTGTACCCATATTTAAATACTAACATACAGTAGGGGCATCACTGCAGTGTGTTTATTTAGAGTCCCACAGACACACTACATTAAGCTCTATCCCTAAACCTAACCCTAACCTTCCCTTAGAAAAAAAAATAACCTTGGTTTAACTACAGTAACCACAAAATTAACCATGCAGTTTCTATATTACCATCATATTACTGTACTAACACCATGGTTAACTGCATTAAAACTATGGTTTCTGCCAAAAAAAAAAAAAACAAAAAAAAAAAACATGGTTACTATAATATTAGTAATACAGTGATGTAATCTACACACAAGCGATGCCAAACCGCGGGAGCGAGTGTGATCGACAGACCCCCACTCTGGATCAAACCCTTCTCTGGACACTAGACACATATTTTATTAATTGGTTGATGCTTGGCAGGGTAAGTGATTTCAACAAACCCTTATACCTAGTATTAAACTTTGATGAATAACACATCCCATAATATTTGGACATGAATCATACCTCAAATCACGTGAGTTATTGATCCCATAGCCTTACACTGAAGGAAGGACTCGAGCCATAGACAGATGCCAGAATATTCAGGGCAGTCTAAGGCAGCATAAGGAAAAAGTCCCTGTAGTGACTTGTTGCTTGCACCATGAAAACATAATTGTTATAAAAACTTCTCAGTTTGGAGGATTCTGTCACAGGTTTAGCAATCTTCAGATATTGTGTGTGCTTACTGCAATATATTTTATTATTTTAGATCTCCTAACCCAACCCCTCCCCAAAACCTAACCATTTATAAGCAATATAAAACACGTAACAGGCAGATAAATTTGCAATGACAATAATTTTGGTTACATTACACTTTTATAAAGATATTTATGAACATCTAACCCAACCCCTACCTCTAACCTGAAAAAAATAAAGCTGTCGTAGTGCTTGTGTTTAAATGAGTGCGGGATTTGATGTTTGATCATTAAATAAAGACTTTAATTTAGGTCTGTTCCTCGCCCATTGTGCAAAGGGGCAATGGTTTGTTCCTGGCAGTCAACAGATGCCCTAACCCTGTCCCCACGCTAATCCTAACCATGTGGAGCCTGTAAGGCTGAGTAGCCTGCCAGGAACAATGCATGGCACCTTTCTCCCATTGTGTTTGTGCTTCACAGAAAGCCATCACCAGGCATCAGAAGATCTGGAATAGAGGATTACTTTTGTGTATTTTAATAAATAATAATAATAATAATAATAATAATAATAATAATAAAACAAAAATCATGAGAAATTATAAATACATTATGGTAGCGAATGTGCTTATGCGTGCCTAGAACATAAAACTTTGCAAGTGTTTCTAATTAATGTTTATGTTGTATTTGCCCTTTTTTCAACCCTGTACCCCCAAATGATACAGTTCACAAGGAGTAAACTATTAGCGCCCTTGATAAAAACTGTCATTCGCCAATCTGCTGCATGAAAGTTGTTGGTTTAAAGTTCTCTTGTTTCAGTAAGTTACTCTAGAGTCTGCAGGCTCATAACCTGTCATGGCTTGTTCCGCATATCTTATACGGGCCAAGCTGTGTTTGAAATGTAACATCGACAGGTAGAGCGGACAAATAAAAGAATCCTTTGACTTCAAGGGCTCTGTTTTTGTTTACATGCTGACTGACTGTAAATATAAATCCTCCTGTGAAACGTAAGAGTTGGATGCTACAGTACACAATAAACATCAAGGCTGAAATGGTAGTTGCTCTGTGTGTGTTCTGGTGGATAATCTGTTGCCTGACATGAAGAAAAGATCATAGCCAGACATTCAACAACCACACGTAGCTCCAACAGATACACCTTCTTTAAATTAAGCCAGAATTCTAGCAAGTTGACATTTGGTGACTTTAACCACCTGTGATATATTCATCACAATTGAATCACAATTCAGAAAATCACAAATTAAATATCTTTAATTTCAAAATTTTTCTCCACATCAATGAGGTTAAATGGAGAGCACATGGAGATTTTTGTGCGCGTATCTTCCATCGACAGGGGTGGGGTGCACGTGTCTTCCAATCGCAAGTGCAACGATCTATCAGTTAGGGTATGAAATTAAAATAATTTTGCAAAAACGTATGGATAGTAATGTACTTCTATGAGACCAGGTTGCACTTCTGTGCTACCATGACCAAACAGAATTGCAAAAACTCTTCCTCTTCCACTGGTCATTAAAACAGATAGTCTCATCCCAATTTCACACCATTGGTTGAGCCAATGTTGTTGTGTCAGGACAGAGTACTGTTTTGATAGCACCAAACAGCCACAGTGATTTTCGGTAATCAACCTGCAAACAGCATAATAAAACTGTGATAGGACATTAAAAAAATAATTTAAAAAAATGTATATTACATTTAATGTTAAAGCTCTATACTCTTTCTGTATGTCAACAATAGATGGAAACAGTCGAGGTTCTGGAAGTAAAAATCCAATTAATTTCATTGCATTGTTCCCAGTGCTATTGTTGTTTTTGTGCAACTGATGATGTCATCATGCTTAAATCAGCAAAAACGCATGCGCAAGTTATTTTACTTGTGCGGACCCAAGTACAGGTTGTTTTCACCTCCAACAGGCAGTCTGGGGTTCGGTGCCACTGTCCGCTCTCCAAGAAAAAGCCCCCTTTCGGTACCACAAAATCCTCCTTATGAACCTAAGTTAAAAAGTTTTGCAGTTGTTAATCGATGGTATGTGCTTTTGCTGAAGCCATTAGTCCACATGGTTTCAACATCATGCTTAAAAACTGTGTTTTATAGCAGAATTCCCTGTAAAGAACTACACTACCCATGATCCCGAAGATAAATAATTCACCAATAAGAGAACTGTGGCCCACAAAGCACGCCAAAAGAGCACCAAAAGATCTCTGCAGTGACCGCCCACTCTTATGATGCACTGTGAATGACGCAATTGAGTCTCTATTCCTACAAACTACTTATATATTTGTATATATATACAAATATTGCAATAAAACGTCATGGTTACTTGTGTAACCTCCGTTCCCTGATGGAGGGAACGAGATGTTGTGTCGATGTAGTGACACTAGGGACACTAGGGGTCACACTTGAGAGCCTGAGACACCTCTGGTCTTTGATAAAAGGCCAATGAAAATTGGCGAGTGGTATTTGCATGCCACTCCCCCGGACATACGGGTATAAAAGGAGCTGGTATGCAACCACTCATTCAGGTTTTATGCTGAGGAGCCGATATAAGGTCCGGCCATTTCAGCGGGTAGTTCAGCGTTGTGGCAGGAGGGACACAACGTCTCGTTCCCTCCATCAGGGAACGGAGGTTACACAAGTAACCATGATGTTCCCTATCTGTCAATCACTCGACGTTGTGTCGATGTAGTGACACTATGAGTCCCTATACGAAACACCACAATTGTCTGAACTGTGTTACGTGAACTGGCGGTGTGTGGTGGGCAGACTACTGTGTGCCTCATAGCCAGCACACCAGGTCGACACGTAACCTCCCCCAACATAGTTATGAATGTCGAACGGCCCTTTGGGGACAAGTCGACTACTCAAGAGATAAAGACAGGCTTAACCCAGTCGTGGCCTCTTTTCCCCTTCTCTTTTTCCACTCCCTAAAAAAGAAGGGGGATTATCCAACTGGGCCGCCAGGTCTAGTCGGGGGGTGTTCCTCCCAAGGGGAAGGATACGTCACATGGTCTTTCCAACCATGTGGAGGGTCTTCAAGGTAGATCCTACCCAACAGGGGAGGAGTTACTACAAACATGGAGACTGGGGCAGAGGGGCTCTGCCCAAGGAAGACGCAGTTTGCCAACAGGGAAACGAATTAGCGGAAGATATATATCACATGGGGTTAGCCTTACAGGGAACCCCCACATGCGGAGCACCTACACCAGAACAGGACTCTTAGTTAGCACGTGTACTGGGCCAGCAGCGAGTCTCTACGAAAACTCGACTGCCACAGGGCTTGGAGGAAGTC
Source organism: Myxocyprinus asiaticus (assembly GCF_019703515.2). Lineage (NCBI taxonomy): Eukaryota > Metazoa > Chordata > Actinopteri > Cypriniformes > Catostomidae > Myxocyprinus > Myxocyprinus asiaticus. Next base: position 4,192,369 of record NC_059348.1, on the reverse strand, counting down.
AACCAGGGAACAAAGTTTGTCAACACTACTGGGAATTAATGGTGCATGTCTTCAGCTCAAAGGAAGGTGGAAGGCGCTATGTGCAAGCGATACACCTGGCAGGCTATCCCGGGCTTATCCGCTTGTATTGCGTGCCACTACCTGGGACGGAACCGGTTCCACCCTGAGGTTGTAGAACCTTGCAAAGGTGTTGGGTGTTGCCCAGCCTGCTGCTCTGCAAATGTCTGTTAGAGAGGCACCCCTGGCCAGGGCCCAGGAAGCCGCTACACCCCTGGTAGAATGGGCTCGTAGGCCTACCGGGGGCGGCATGTCCTGGGCGTGATATGCCATAGTTATGGCATCAATGAGCCAGTGGGCGATCCTCTGCTTGGAGACAGTGCTTCCTTTCCGCTGTGCACCAAAGCAGACAAAGAGCTGCTCAGAGATCCTAAAGCTCTGCGTGCGATCCAAATAGATGCGTAAAGCACACACCGGACACAGCAATGAGAGGGCTGGGTCTGCCTCCTCCTGGGGCAGCACTTGCAGGTTCACCACCTGGTCCCTAAAAGGGGTGGTGGGAACCTTGGGCACATAGCCCAGTTGGGGTCTCAGGATCACGAGAGAGTAACCCGGACCGAACTCCAGGCACGTTTCGCTGACAGAGAACGCTTGCAGGAAACCTACCCTCTTGATGGAAGTGAGCGCAGTCAGGAGGGCAGTCTTCAAGGAGAGTGCCTTAAGCTCGGCTGACTGCAAAGGCACAAAGGGGGCTCTCTGTAGACCCTGAAGAACTACAGAGAGGTCCCATGAGGGAACAAGGCGCAGTCTGGAGGGATTCAGCCTCCTGACGCCTCTAAGGAACCTGATGATCAGGTCATGCTTCCCTAAGGACTTACCGTCGACTGCGTCGTGGTGTGCTGCTATGGCGGCAACATACACCTTCAAGGTGGAAGGGGACAGCCTCCCTTCCAACCTCTCCTGCAGGAAGGAAAGCACTGATCCGACTGCGCATCTCTGGGGGTCTTCCCTTCGGGAAGAACACCACTTAGTGAACAGACACCACGTAAAGGCATACAGGCGCCTCGTAGAGGGGGCCCTAGCCTGAGTGATCGTGTCTACCACCACAGGAATAGAGATTCCAGAGGTCTGGTTGCGGGTGCCAGAGGGTGCCCCGTCCCTGAGAAAGAAGGTCCTTCCTCAGGGGAATTCGCCGGGGGGGGCTGTCGCGAGGAGCGTGAGGTCCGAGAACCATGTCTGGGTGGGCCAGTAGGGTGCTACCAGGATGACCTGCTCCACAGGGTCTGTGCAAGTAGGCTCACTGGGGGAAACGCATATTTGCGCAGGCCAGGGGGCCAGCTCTGTGCCAGCGTGTCTATGCTGAGGGGAGCCTCGGTGAGGGCGTACCAGAGCGGGCAGTGGGAGGATTCTTGGGAGGCAAACAGGTCCACCTGTGCCTGTCCGAATCGATTCCAAATCAGCTGGACCACCTGAGGGTGGAGTCTCCACTCTCCCCTGAGGGAAACCTGCCGTAACAGTGCATCCACTGTAGTGTTGAGGTTGTTCGCAGGATGTGAGTGGCTCGCAGTGACTTGAGGTGCTGCTGACTCCAGAGGAGGAGACGGCGGGCGAGTTGTGACATACAACGAGAGCGCAGACCGCCTTGGCGGTTGACATATGCTACCGTTGCCGTGTTGTCTGTCCGAACTAACACGTGCTCGCCCTGGATCAACGGCGAAACCTCCGCAGGGCGAGCAGAATTGCCAACAACTCGAGGCAGTTGATGTGCCAATGCAGTTGCGGGCCCGTCCACAGGCCGGTGGTTGCGTGCCCATTGCAAACAGCGCCCCAGCCCGTTTTGGAGGCGTCTGTCGTGACCACGACATGCCTGGAGACCAGTTCTAGAGGAACACCTGCCCGTAGAAACGAGAGATCGGTCCAAGGGCTGAAAAGGTGGTGACAGACCGGCATGATGACCACGCGATGTGTCCCGTGGCGCCATGCCCATCTCGGGACTTGAGTCTGAAGCAAGTGCTGAAGCGGTCTCATATGCATCAACCAGAGCGGGGTGGCTACCGCCGAGGATGCCATATGCCCCAGGAGCCTCTGAAAAAGTTTCAGTGGAACTGCTGTTTTCTGTTTGAACGCCTTCAAACAGGCCAGCACCGACTGGGCGCGCTCATTCGTAAGGTGCGCCGTCAAAGAGACTGAGTCCAGCTCCAAACCGAGAAAAGAGATGCTCTGAACCGGGAGGAGCTTGCTCTTTTCCCAGTTGACCCAAAGCCCTAGTCGGCTGAGGTGTGAGAGCACCAAGTCCCTGTGTGCACATAACATGTCTCGAGAGTGAGCTAGGATTAGCCAGTTGTCGAGATAGTCCCTTAACGGGGCAAGGGCAGCCTCTGCGACCTTCATGAAGACGCAAGTAGACAGGGACAGGCCGAAAGGGAGGACTTTGTATTGATACGCCTGACCCTCGAATGCAAACCGCAGGAAGGGTCTGTGTCAAGGAAGGATCGAGACGTGGAAGTACGCGTCCTTCAGGTCTACCGCCACGAACCAATCTTGATGCCGGACGCATTTTTGCATCAGCGTCTTGAATGGGAGTCTGTGTAAGGCCCGGTTCAGTACATGCAGGTCCAAGATTGGCCGCAACCCACCGCCTTTTTTCGGTACGATGAAGTAGGGGCTGCATCCACCGGGGGAATCGCCGTATAGCCCCTGGCCGCCCCGCCATCGAGGGTAGTGAGAGCGGGGGAACTGTGGATCGGGGCCAGGGCCGGGCAGTAAAAGGTGCCTCCCATGATTTTGTGAGCTCTTCGTGTACTTCCGGGAAGAAAGGCACTGGAGCGGGGCGTGGCTGCTTTGAGCGGCGCCGCGAGCCCAGGAACCAATCATCAAGCCACGAGGGTTCAGGGGAGAGCGGAGGGTTCCGCTCTAACATGACGCTCACGGCCGCCCGGGAAAGCATGTCCGTCATTTCGGCATCAGCCTGTGACTGGGCAATCGTCCCTGAGTGGGGGAGCCCAGCTGAGGCTTCTGCATCCGACTGGACAAGCCCGCTCTCCGATGCTGCGCTCGAGAGCTCATCATCTTCGCGGGCTCCAAACAAGAAGCCAGACTCATCCGAGCATGCTGGGGAATGGGAGGTCCGCAGGGGGATACCCAGCGGAGGCGATCCCATTGGGGTCCCCAAATCGCCCCCCAGTGCTAGCCGCGCTGGCCTCATACCCGTAGGTAGAAGGACCGAGGCGGGGAGCCGCTGGGAACATGAACCATCCACAAACGCTGCCTCCATGTGGGTCGCACCCAGACACGAAAGACAGCGATCATGACCATCCGAAGTTAAGAGATAACGACCGCAACCAGGAATAACACACAATCGGAAAGGCATCTAAAAAGACGTGTCTTTAAAAAGACGTTCTGTGTGTGCTGCTCTTTTAGAGAAATATACTCTTTTAGAGAAAAAAGCTTTTTCAGAAAATATACTCTCTTTGTTTTCTGCCGAAGCGCCCAAGGGCGTTCTCTGTAGTGCACCAGTGCAGAGGAGGGAGAAGCCGTATGTCCGGGGGAGTGGCATGCAAATACCACTCGCCAATTTTCATTGGCCTTTTATCAAAGACCGGAGGTGTCTCGGGCTCCCAAGAGTGACCCCTAGTGTCCCTAGTGTCACTACATCGACACAACGTCGAGTGAGTGACAGATAGGGAACTAAAATATATTGTTTCAATACTTAAAATAAACAACTTAAAATAGTTTAAGATATTATAAAAGTTTATAATGTTGTTTTTCACTGTGAAGCTGGTTGGTTTAGTTCATGTCTTAGCATGCTTTTATGAAGAATTTTATAAAATCCTCATGGAAAAAATAAAAATCATGAGAAAATACTTACGGAAACAAGATGGCTTAAAAAATGGGCAGGATCTATAGTCTCAGTTGTGTGTATATGTATTTCTTCTAAGCAATTTTAGGAGAAACATCTGACACAAAATTGATTCTTCAATAAGACATAACTAAAAACTATGAAAGGGCAACATTTGAGCTATAAAAAATGTCCTCAGGGAGATAAATCTACAATCTCTTTTTAAATAATTATTTTTTAATAATTTTTATTATGTATCATTTTATGCTCTTTGTTTATTTTTAGTGCTTTCTCCTGTCACACACTTTTGCTTTTAGACAGTCAGCACTCAGTACAGACTCGAATGGGAGAGGGGATGCCGGATTGCACATCTCGTGCTAGCCTCATGCGTGAGTAAATTGTTTGGCTCTTTTTTCAAGTTTAGACAGAAGAAAAGGATAGCAGGAGGGAGGGGGATGTTAGTGTGGATACTGCTAGGGGAGTGGCACAGCATGCTCACTTGATACTGTGGCGGGCGAGATTACCAGTTGTGATTGGGGTTGCATGAAAGGAAAGAAAAAAGTGTAGATCTCCTTTGCTGAATGATAGAGGTGTTGCATCGGTTCCAGCGATAATGGATCGGTCAGGTGCTCAGAATAGGGATCAATCATTCCCATCTGTCTTCAAGTAACATTTGCAGGGTGGCAAGGAACAGGGCGGAGGGTGTAGCGTGTAAACGGTCAGGTGACGCAAGGGTGATGAGGGTAAACTCTCTTTTACAGATAGAGCTCTGCTGTATCTTACAGCTGCACTGTGCTGCTAGCACGCTATTTTACAAATAAGGTACATGTCGACCTACTTGGAACAGTTGGAGAGCTATGGTAAGTTTTTAGTTAGAATGCTTCCAATGAAGAGAATTTGATGAAATTTGGCATTCATCCTCAAAATGTCTTTGTGCTGAATTTTACCAAATTTCTTTAATTTTGGACTTTGATAAGTGAAAATGGGCCAGGCCTAAACAATGTATTGGCTTGTAACTCCAAAGTACTTTAACCTGAGCTGTAAATGTCATGTGACTAATCATTCTGGAGCCACAGGAAAATGTCTTGACAATGCTGGTTGGCTGATAACACCACAAGAATAGTGCCCAGTCCCATGCCCTTCACTGGCGACTATCCTGAATTGTGAGATCAATGACAGCAGACGGAGAAAAACATACATCCAATTTTATTTTGTCAGACACTAATTTTGAATTGCCATCAATGGAGAAAGATTATTTTTGGCCTGCATAATGGTGTAGTTATGGCATCTAACAGCAGGTGCTGACTGCTGAAGCTAACCTGCCAAACCTTGACCCACCTGGTCTACGAATGTTTTCAGATATATTTTTATTGTGATTAAGATAAGACACACTTGTAACTTTGAAAGGGTGTTAATTACATTGCTAAAGGTAAGCAGTATAGAAAACAAAACCAAGGATAAAGGATGAACAGTTTGAAACATGCAAACAAATAATCCAGGATTATGTTGACACAGGTTACCCTTTTGTAGCCAAGTGGAGAAATTTAATGTAATTTAGCTCTAGTCATAAACTGGACATGTCCCCTTTAAGAAACTGACACCTCCTTTTCGGCACTCTCTGGTGTTAGAGATGTGAGAACATATGTTGTGCAAGAGAGTTCCCAGTTTTGTTAATTGGTTGAGAATTCTTGGGTAAATATAAAATTTTACACAAAATGCTTATAAATTGCATTAAATATGTGTTCAGAAGAGTCGAATGTTAAAATTGAGTGTTTGTTATGGATCATTTTTGAAGGATGCATATGGATTGCATGTGTGGAGTTTGACCACGTTTTGTGCACATGCGAGGACTGGGTATGTAAATTTAGAATTAATCATATCTTATTTAATGATTTATAGCCCAAAGTGTTTTCCAGTTAATTGAAAATGTGTAATGAGAATTCTATTGTTTAAACTTATTATGAAAAAAAAAAAGTAAAATGCTTTGAGTGAGTTGAGCACGTACTTAAATGCATAAAATGCTGTGAATGATATAAGAATGTATTAAGTATGTGTTGAAGTATATGGGTAAGCTTATTCCCTATTTTTCCTTTCATTTGAGTATTAGCTTCTACCGTATTTCATTTTTTTGTATTTCATTTCCGTTTTTCATTTTACTGTTTTTCATTCAACTGTGTTTCATTTTGCTGAAATTCTGTGAATCATTTTTGTTTTCATTTGGGACATTGTTCTTCACAGTTTATATATATATTTTTGTCCTTTTTATGGGACAGCTGTCAGAATAAAACCCCAAAAGATATGTTCAAAGATATTGTATCCTGTGTTGTTTATTCAGAACCCACCAGCTACACTTAAAATTACCCTGAGATAACAATTTCAGAATCAGAAAAAGAATGAGCTTTATTGCCAAGTATGCTTACACATACAAGGAATTTGTCTTGGTGAAAGGAGCTTCCAGTACACAATAATACAAAAACAGCAACAAGACTTTTAAAAAATAATTAAAAATGAATAAAAAATAGATAATTATTGAAAAGAAAAAAGTATATATAGAATACACAATAGACAGTATATATATATATATATATACACACACACACAACCGGTCAATAGTTTTGAAACACTTACTCATTCTTTATTATAATTGTTTTTTTCTTCACATTTTAGAATAGTAAAGTCATCAAAACTATGGAATAATATAAATGGAACTATGGGAATTATGTTGTGACTAAATAAAATCCAAATTAAATCAAAACTGTGTTATATTTTAGCATCTTCAAAGTAGCCACCCTTTGCCTAGAATTTGCAGACATGTATTCTTGACATTTTCTCAACCAACTTCTTGAGGTATCACCCTGGGATGCTTTTTAAACAGTATTGAAGTATTGATCCCATCTATGTTGGGCACTTATTGGCTGCTTTTCTTTATTATTTGGCCCAAGACATCAATTTCAAAAACTTTTTTTTATATTATTAAATTTTGGTTTTATAATGAAATAAACTAAGATGGTGGCACAACTTTATTTTTGTCTACAAAACTAATTTCAAACATTTAAGCATACGCCTTCAGAAGATTTTTAAGATCATGAGAAACATTTCAGTCAAGTATACACATATATATAAACACACACACATACATATATATATATATATACATACATACATACATACATATATATATATACATACATATACATACACATACATACACACACACATACACACATACACACACACACACACATGCATAGTGAAAATCTAAATACAAATCGGTTATATACACTGCAAGGGAATGTAATGGCAGAAGAGGTAGGATGTGTTGGATAATCTAAAAAGACTAAGCTGTGTATTGCACATTAATTATTGCTCAAAGGGGCAGTTTTAACTGTTCATGAGCTGGATAGCCTGGGGGAAAAAACTGTTCCTGTGCCTGATGGTTCTGGTGCTCTCTGAAGCGTCAGCCAGAAGCCTACAGTTCAAAAAGGTAGTGGAAAATCAGGGTGAGTGGGGTCCAGAGTGATTTTTCCAGCCTTTTTCCTCACTCTGGAAGTGTATAGTTCTTGAAGGGAGGGCAGGGGGCAACCAATAATCCTCTCAGCAGTCTGAACTGTCCTTTGTAGTCTTCTGATATCCGATTTCATAGCTGAACTAAACCAGAAGGTTATAGAAGCGTAGAGGACAGACTCAATGACTGCTGAGTAGAACTGTATCAGCAGCGCCTGTGGCAGGTTGAACTTCCTCAACTGGCGAAGGAAGTACAACCTCTGCTGGGCCTTTTTCACAATCGAGTCAATGTGGGTCTCCCACTTCAGGTCCTGTGAGATGGTAGTGCCCAGGAACCTGAATGACTCCACTGCTGCCACAGTGCTGTTTAGAATGGTGAGGGGGGAGAGTGTTGGGGGGTTCCTCCTAAAGTCCACAATCATCTCCACCGTTTTGAGCGTGTTCAGCTCAAGGTTGTTTTGACTGCACCAGACAGCCAGCTGTTTAACCAAGAGTAGTGGGGAGAGCACACATCCCTGGGGGGCACCAGTGCTGATTGTACAGGTGCTGGAAGTGAATTTCCCCTGTCTCACAAGCTGCTGCCTGTCTGTCAGAAAGCTGGTAATCCACTGACATATAGACGTGGGAACAGAGAGTTGATGTAATTTAGTCTGGAGGATAGCTGGGATGATGGTGTTGAAAGCTGAACTGAAGTCCACAAAAAGGATCCTTGCATATGTCCCTGGTCTGTCCAGTTGTTGCAGGACATGATGCAATCCCATGTTGACTGCATCACACACTGACCTGTTTGCTCGATAAGCAAATTGAAGGGGATCTAGAAAGGGTCCAGTGATGTCCTTCAGGTGGGCCATCATCAGTCTCTCAAATGACTTCATGACCACAGACATCAGGGCGACAGGTCTGTAGTCATTAAGTCCTGTGATTTTTGGTTTCTTTGGGATGGGGATGATAGTGGAACATTTGAAGCAGCATGGAACTTCACACTGCTCCAGTGATCTATTGAAGTTCTGTGTGAAGATGTGGCCAGCTGTTTAGCACAGGATCTAAGACATGCAGGTGAAATGCCATCTGGGCCCTGTGATTCCCTTATCCTTAGTTTTAGAAAGCCACGGCACACATCATCTTCACAGATCTTAAGTGCAGGTTGAGTAGCAGGAGGGGGAAGGGGGGGGGGTTGCAGGAGGTGTTGGTGTGAAGTGATGGTCAGAGCGGGTGTGGGGTGTGAGATTGGGTCTTTCAAATCTACAGTAGAACACATTCAGGTCGTCAGCCAGTTGTTGGTCCACCACAGGGTTGGGGGCAGGAGTCCTGGAATTCGTAAGTTGTTTCATGCCTCTCCGCACTGATGCAGGATCGTTAGCTGAAAACTTGTTTTTCAGCTTCTCAGAGTAACTTCTTTTAGCCAGTCTGATTCCCTTATTCAGTGTGTTCCTGGCCTGATTGTACAAGACTTTATCCCCAACTCTGTAAGCATCCTCTTTGGCCTGACGAAACTGCCTGAGTTCTGCTGTAAACCATGGTTTGTTGTTGTTAAATGTTAAATAAGTCCTAGTAGGAATGAACATATCCTCACAGAAACTGATATATGATGTTACAGTATCTGTGAGCTTGTCCAGATTGGTGTCTGCAGCTTCACAAACACTCCAATCAGTGCAGTCAAAGCAGGCTTGTAGTTCCAGCTCTGCTTCGTTGTAGTTCCACCTCTGCTTCCATCTCTTTACAGTCCTTACTACAGGCTTAGCAGATTTTAATTTCTGCCTGTAGGTTGGAAGAAGATGAACTAGACAGTGATCAAATAGTCCCAAAGCTGCTCTATGGACAGAGCGATATGCATCCTTTATTGTTGTGTAACAGTGATCCAGTATGTTCCTGTCTCTGGTGGGGCATGTTATGTGCTGTTTGTATTTGGGCATTTCACGTGTGAGGTTTGCTTTGTTCAAATCCCCAAGAATAATAACTGAGTCTGGGTATTTTTGTTCCATGTCTGTGATTTGATCAGCCAGCTATTGCAGCACGGCATTCAAACACGCGTTTGGCACGATGTAAACACTCACCAGAATAAATGAGGAAAACTCCCGTGGTGAGTAGAAAAGCTTACAGTTAATAAAGAGCGCTTCTAAATTAGGACAGCACATCTTCTTTAACATTGTTGCATCTGTACACCAACATTCATTAATATAAAAGCATGTTCCACCACCTCTCGTTTTCCCTGTTAACTCCACAATGCGAACTGCTCTAAACAGCTGAAAGCCCGGCAGATGTAATGCGCTGTCCGGAATGGCTTCACTCAGCCAGGTTTCTGTGAAGCACAAGGCAGCAGAGGTTGAAAAGTCCTTGTTTGTGCAGGTGAGGAGATGTAGTTTGTCCGTTTTGTTAGGGAGAGAGCGGAGATTCGCAAGATGAATGCTCGGCAGTGCTGTTCGAAATCCACGCCGACGGAGCCTGACCAGCATGCCTGCTCATCTCCCTCGCCTGCATCTCCCAAACAAGTGTGAAAAACCAATAAATATGGTGTGGTCAGCACCTTACTCAGTAGAACTGGAAAAGTAAACACAATGTGCAAGAAAAGTAAGTTTTAAGTTTAATTTTAAAACATACAGATTTTTATATTTGACTGTATCTTTAATAATAATTAATAATTTAAAATTAATAAAGAACTCAAACACAATGGGGTGAATTCACTAAACTGTTGTGTCACTTTTGCTCGAGATATTTCAACGCAAAAACCTGCATCTTGTTCACTAATCACCCGCAATCTAGTTTAAGGATGTGCAATCAGCACTGGAACTGCTCTGGGCTTGAGTATTTAAATGAGGTCATTGTCACTCCTCTCCACACAAACATGCCTTCCTTTCTATGAAGATTAGGCTCATAATAGATTGCACTTCATTCACAAAAATAGCATGCTGCAATTTACATTACGCTATTACCGACAAAAGGAAACAGGCGGTAAAATGTATTTTATTGAAAAGAGAAGTTTGTGGACATTTCTGTCAATTGAATTCCTCCCAGTGTTTTTGAGTTTTAGTCATATATCATGAAACCAAAAGATAGCCGCAAGGCAGTCCAAACAGTTTGGAAAAGTGAAGAAAATGACCAAAATTGCCAAATCTGAAAGAACAGATCTATGAGGGGCAAGTAATTACATTACTACGCACTCTAGTTACTTTGTAGGGATTCTGTCCTTAATTTTGAGTTGTCCAAAAAATCCACTTTTTTTTAACTCCTAGAACATTGGTCCAATTTGCATGAAATTTTGCATGTACTATCAGAAGACCTTCATGACAAAATATTCCCAAAATAAATTTAATTCATCAATTTGTTTAGAAGATATAAACCAATGGATTATTTAGCCATTACCCAATTAATTTATCAACTTGTATCTTTTGAACGATTTGTCAAAAATGCAAAACTGAGTATTATAGCACCACCTAGGGACGGATGTGTGTGTGTGACCTTGAGTAGTGAGGGGAGATTTGGTACAATCCTGCCAAATTTGGTGTCTATAGGATTTAGCACCTTCGATGCTTGGACCCCTAAAAAACCTGAAGATCTTGGGAGTTGCTAAGAGTTAACTTTTACATAAAAATAACCTTGGCACAACCATTACACTCTATAGACCAAACTCTAGGCCTCTCTTCAGCTGAGTAACCTTTTTTTCTGTGATTTTAATTGACTTCTTGTTATTCTTCTTTCTGTTTTGTTAGATTTTATACAATAACTGAGAACAATAACCCCATGGTGAGGAGACCTTGAAACCAAAATACAATATTCTCAATGGGATCAGCAGGCTAGAACCTGTTTAAGCAACAGCCAGTGTTTTCTGCCTTTTATATCAAAGGGCGTGAAAGAACCTGAACTTGAACTGAACCTCCAACTGTAATTAAAAGTATGTAAAATCAGCTGATGTGCTTTGAGAGACAGCAATTCCACATGTTTTAGCATTATGATTTTACAGTCCATTTTATTGATTATAGATCTTTATATCACAAAGTGTATAGCACAATCTGAATGTCACTGTATTAGATAAGACAATGTCAAAGCAAGTGTCATTTATTTTAAAGAAACATAGCACAAGCACTCTTATCAACCAAAACATAAAGAAATACATAAAAATAAAATATGTATACAGTTAAGAATTAAGAAAACGTATTTGGACACTGTCTGGTTGTCATTTGCTAGTGGAATATGTATATTAAGTGATGAACTACACGTGTGGTTATTCTGCTAGGAGAAACGTCCTGGTTACTTGCGTAACCTCCATTCTCTGATGGAGGGAACGAGACGTTGTGTCTATGTAGTGACACTAGGGGTCAGTCTTGGGAGCCCGAAACACCTCTGGTCTTTGAAAAAAGGCCAATGAAAATTGGCGAGTGGTATTTGCATACCATTCCCCCCAAACATACGGGTATAAAAGGAGCTGGTATACAACCACTCATTCAGGTTTTATGCTGAGGAGCCGATACAAGGTCCCGGCCATTTCAGCGGGTAGTCCAGCATTGTGGCAGGAGGGACAGCTGTCCCGGACTTACCTGCTTGTGCCTGCAGTGTTGAGGTCACCCGGGATGTGAGTGGCTCGCAGCAACTTGAGGTGCTGCTGACTCCAGAGGAGGAGACGGCAGGCGAGTTGTGACATACAACGGGAGCATAAACCGCCTTGACGGTTGATGTATGCCACCGTTTCCATGTTGTCTGTCCGAACTAACGCATGCTTACCCTGGATCAACGCCCAAAACCTCCGCAGGGCGAGCAGAATTGCCAACATCTCGAGGCAGTTGATGTGCCAACGTAGCCGCAGGCCCGTCCAGGAGCCGGCGGCTGTGTGCCCGTTGCATACAGCACCCCAGCCCATTTTGGAGGCGTCTGTTGTAACCACGACGCGCCTGGAGACCTGCTCTAGGGCAACGCCTGCCCGTAGAAATGTGAGGTTGGTCCAAGGGCTGAAGAGGTGGCGACAGACCGGCGTGATGGCCACGCGATGTGTCCCATGCCATGCCTATCTCGGGACTCGAGTCTGGAGCCAGTGCTGAAGCAGTCTCATATGCATCAACCTGAGTGGCCACCGCTGAGGATGCCATATGCCCCAGGAGCCTCTGAAACAGTTTCAGTGGAACTGCTGTCTTCTGTCTGAACGCCTTCAAACAGGTCAGCACCGACTGTGTGCGCTCTCGTTCGTGTGGCGCGCCGTCATCGAGACTGAGTCCAACTCCAAGCCGAGAAAAGAGATGCTCTGAACCAGGAGGAGCTTGCTCTTTTCCCAGTTTAGCCGAAGCCCTAGTCGGCTGAGGTGTGAGAGCACCAGGTCCGTGTGCGCATACAACACATCCCGAGAGTGAGCTAGAATTAACCAGTCGTCGAGATAGTTGAGGATGCGAATGCCCACTTCCCTTAATGGGGCAAGGGCTGCCTCTGCGACCTTTGTGAAGACGCAAGGGGACAAGGACAGGCCGAAAGGGAGGACCTTGTACTGATACGCCCGACCCTCGTACACAAACCGCAGGAAGGGTCTGTGTCGATAATGTAGAATCGAGACGTGGAAGTACGTGTCCTTCAGGTCTACCACCGCAAACCAATCTTGATGCCAGATGCCATGCGGGCACATATAGCTTTTTGATTCAGTCCATGCTATGCAGTAATTTGTGTTCTGCAGAAGAAAGGAAGTCATACACATCTGGCATGGCATGAGGGTGAGTAAATTATGAGATAATTTTAATTTTTGGCTGAACTATCCCTTTAAAGTGATAGCTCAGACATAATTTAATATTGTCATAATTTCCCTACCTTCATGTTGTTCCAAACCAGTGTGACCCTTTGTATTATGTGGAACACAAAATATGTAAGACAGAATGTTAGGGACTGACAGTCTCGGTCACCATTCACTTTCAAAATATGGAGAAAACAAAAACTGAAAGTAAATAGCGACTATTAGACATTCTTTCTAATATCTCCTTATTGTGTTGCATGGAAGAAAGAAAGTCATATGGGTTTTGAACAACATGATGGTGAATGATGACAGAATTTCCATTAATAATAATAATAATAATTCTGTAATACATGTTAAATGTGTATTATGTAATGGAATATAGGGGAATTAACATCTATTATGTCATTTGTGAAAGTAACTAGTAGTTCTTCTACCTAGCATAAATATGCTTGCTACATGTTTTGCAGTTTTGTCTGGCTGATATAACCATTGCTTTTGGAACAGATATTCTCTCAGCGACAGTCAACTGAAATCCTTGAGAAACACATTTATAGATGATTATACACAGAACATACATAGGATTTTTTTTTATTTTTTTACTTTAAACAGTCTTTCCAAACTTTTAAAGCCATCATAATATTGGGTGCACATTTCTAAACAGCATAATGCTTTTATGGGTAGGCTAACTACGGAATGGAAAGTGCTAGCTAATGACTGTAATTATTTGCATGATGAAATAATCTGTGAAGAATGTATTGTACTTGTATAAATGAAGAGGTGTCAAAATAACAGAAAGCTATGCATGGAATTGCAGTGGAATTACAGGCATGTAACCAACAGTTTGGTTGTTTGAGTTAGCCCTTGGTCTGGTGTTAGGACGTTTATTTACTGTATCTTAACGTACATCAAAAAAAAAAAAAAAAAGAAAAACATTTAAACATGACGTCATTTATCAGCCACGTTGCACACATTTTTGGATGTTTTGTTTTTCCCCTTTACCACAGCAGAGCTGCTTGAAGACTTCGTGCTTTGCAAAGAAAGTGAGGTAAATGAGGCTATTTTAGAAGGCTCAGGCAATTGTCAATTACGTTTTTTGATTAAACAGCACAGTGAGTACTTTAAGACATTACAGATGCTACAGTAATGTAATTATCTGTAAAGCTGCTTTAAATCAGTGTGTAATGACGTTAAAATTTGTTGTTTCCCAATTGTTTTTTCTTCTTCAAAAGATTCAATATTATTAAGTGCATAAAGAATTAGTCATTCTGACAACAAAGCCATTCTAAGTTTCAGCTTTGGGGTTTAGGAAACAGTGGTTACTATTGCCTCATAATTAATCCACTTGTGGCAGACATGAACAACTGTGACAAACAGTTACATTAGAGAGCTTTTTTCCCCCTTTGTGACAAACATGGACAGAGACCCTTCACACCTTGCTCAGTCATTAATCATCAATAAGCTCAGTCATTTTCTAGAGCAGTGGTGTCAACAGGCTTTCCTTCAGAACCCAGATTTTACATTGGACATCAAGTGTGGATCCAAAACAAAAATTGCTTTTGCAAAAGTAACAAAATTGTCAGTATGATAACATGAAAATTATCTAAATTAATAAAATTTTAGCAAAATTACATTACATGGTTTCTTCCATGTATTGTGGCGGTTTCGAGGTGAAATCTTAAAGAAAAATGTTATTTGAATGTTAATGGTCTATTGAGTTTTAAATCAACAAAACCTACCTTCCTACCCTAAACCTTTAACCTATACTTAATCAATATTGCCATATATGCAAATGGGATATGAAGTGCAACGCTCTTCAGTTGAGCTACCACGCAGTTTCATCAAGGCCAAACAAGCTTGTAAATGTAGGTGGTTATGTAATACAAACGTTAAAATATATCGCTGTGACGAGGAGGAGGGCGTGGCCGGGCCGTGATGGAGCATGTCCTGCGCTGAATCAGCGGGAGAGCGAGATAAGGGGCAGCCGGAGATGCCGGTTCAGGAAAGAGAGAGAGACGCACGTGGCCACAATGCATATGTGTTTGTGTTTGTTTACGTTTGTTTTAAGTTGAGTTTCTCATTAAAACTTTATATTTACGGTTCAGCCGGTTCCCACCCCCTCCTTGCCCATCCATGAACTGTTACAGTGGTGCCAAAACCCAGGAGGGAGGAGGGATGCGCTGTCGCAGAGTCCTCGCCGCTGCCATCCGCCAGGGGAGGAGTGAGCTGGCGTCCGCTAGAGGGCGGAGGAGCGGTTGAGGACCAGGCAAAAGCGTGTCCGTGAGCCGGCGAGCAAGTCCTTCACTCTCTCTCTCTCTCTCTCTGTCTCCATTGGCCCTCTCCCCAGGTTCACAGGAGGCGGGGTGGACCAGCGGCTCACAGAACGGCCGGAAGGGCAGCGTCTCCCCTTCAGAGATGGGGGGGGGGTGTTAGTCAGACCGATGGTGCCCCGGCCTGAATCAGGCAGGGGAGGAGTGTGAAGAGGAGGAGGGCGTGGCTGGGCCGTGATGGAGCATAACCACGCTGAATCAGCTGATAAGCAAGAGAACGGGATAAGGGGCAGCCGGAGACGCTGGTTCGGGAGAGAGAGAGACACACACGCAGCCATGTCGCATATGTGTCTGTTTTTGTTTACATTTGTTTTAAGTTCAGTTTATCATTAAAAATTTATGTTTACTGTTCAGACGGTTCCCACCTCCTCCTTGCCCATCCATGAACTGTTACAATCACATTACAAGTCATGCGCTATAGTAAAAGTGTTTCAATGTCATAAGATAGCATTGTGTAAACAGAGCTAAAAGTGTTCATGAACATATAATCTGCCATTTTATTCATGATTTGTACAAAAGTAAATAAAAGTAATTGTTGTAGTGCCTCTAGTGTTCATTTGACCAGAAAATGGCTGCTTTACGTACTCTGGTGGCCAAAAGTTTGGAATACTGTACAGATTTTGCTCTTATGGAAAGAAATTGGTACTTTTATTCACTAAAGTGGCATTCAACTGATCACAATGTATAGTCAGGACATTAAGAACATGAAAAATTACTATTACAATTTGAAAAAAAAAAAATCTGAACTTCTTAAACTCCTGGCAAACATTTGCGTTGAATAACAAGCTCATTTGCATGTGAAAATTTGAGTGGTGAATTTGCGGCAAGTCTAGATTTTTTGTAAGGGTGGTCTCTAAATGTCTTGTGAATCTCAATGGTTTCATGCTCTTGGCAACCAATAATTCACTGCACAAAACACATTGTGGTAGGTACAAATCATGTTTAGCCAATCTTTTTTGCAAGTGAACCGGTGCCAAAATACTGTAGAGTTTGATTGGACACACAGCCAATGACGCCAACACAAGATATGGGAAGTGTTTTCTGCATTCACATTGTTCCTGGATGAATTTCGAAGTAATGCGACCGTGTGGAAGGAATCACCCCTGACTTAAAAACGCAGTTTCTGTTTATGATTGGCAAACAAGCGTTATGAAAGACTCTGGTCTGTGGAAAAGAGATGGCACCAGCGGTTAGTCTACCAGGTTTAAACTTAGGGCTGTTTCTTCGATGACATCACAACTTTGATATATCTAAACTGTGTAGATTAACTGTGTGGAGACTTTTGCTCATTCAGTGACACAGATAGTGAGGATCTAGTTTGAGTATGTTGTATTTTTAATACAAATTACATCAGACAGTCACCTCAGGCTTAAACATTAGTGGTGTCAATATAAAAGAGGTCAATTAAACAAGAACATTGGGGTCCAGTCCATCATCTTTGAACATGCTTGGCAGGAGGGCAGATAAGCTCAGTTCCAAAATGTAATTGTAGAGCCGAGGAGGGCGGGGCCGGGCTGGAATGAGACACACCCGGTCCCCAATCAGCCTGATGGGGCGCGCGAGGGATAAAGGCGGCCGGGGACGACAGTTCGAGAGAGAATGACAGACAGCTGTGCTGTGTTTTTAGTTGTGTGTTTTTGGTTGGGTTTTTGTTTAATAAATTATTATTTAAGTTGTCAAGCCGGTTCTCGCCTCCTCCTTTCCACTAAACCCCCTTACACTGGTGTACACCAAAAACACAGCACAGCTGTCTGTAATTCTCTCTCTCTCGAACTGTCGTCCCCGGCCGCCTTTATCCCTCGCGCGCCCCATCAGGCTGATTGGGGACCGGGTGTGTCTCATTCCAGCCCGGCCCCGCCCTCCTCAGCTCTACAGTAATAAGCTGACTATATAGGCAGCATTTTGAGGTATCATAGGCATGCTTCCGATGCGAAAGCTGTTCCAAAAGGTTGTGCATTCTAACATACCTTCTTCTGGCCAAATTCTGAGACAGCATTGCAAGTATCCTTCGCAGGGACGGCAATGCTTTAAGCTGCTTATGGAATATAATTGCTATGTGAAAAAAAGTATAAACAATGGCAGATGAATAGAGAGAAATTAAAACTTTAACCTCTTCAGCATGGCAGCATATTTTAGCTGCCACCTGCATTTTTCTCACCCAAACTGAAAAGCTCACCATTCACACATACAAT
Source organism: Myxocyprinus asiaticus (assembly GCF_019703515.2). Taxonomy (NCBI): domain Eukaryota; kingdom Metazoa; phylum Chordata; class Actinopteri; order Cypriniformes; family Catostomidae; genus Myxocyprinus; species Myxocyprinus asiaticus. Next base: position 4,174,807 of record NC_059348.1, on the reverse strand, counting down.
GGACTAAATGCAAAATATTTGTCTAATTTTACAGAAAAAAAAACCCCCAAATAATAATAATACAAATATTCCAATAATTTATAAATAATATTGTGTATGTTTGCAATCTTGTGATGAACATACAATTTTTATCCTGTCTTTGAAAGCCTGTGATTCAGGCTCTGATTGCTCTATGTCCCTGCTAAAGTGTTAGTCCATTCCACTAGATGGCAGCAAAAATTATTTTCTCCATCACCTTCAATCACAATATACAGATCTGAAATGCAGGTGGCGCTCTAACACAGCTGAGCACTCTCCATGCGCTTGTTCATTCATGGACATTCAGTCGATTTTGTGATCCCACACACCTTCCCCACTGTTTCAATTATCTCGGCCTCTGAGTGGACTAGAAGCTTAAACTAGGTGTCATTGGAAAGCTGAGATCCTAATATAATAGTTATAGTTAGTCGAGAACATACTGTATTTTGCTTTTTCTACTTGCCTGCATATTTTGTTCTGGACATCTGAGACAACCTCATAGGCAAGTAGAAAATGGCTCATTTTCAGGAAAACAGCCTAAGGTAAGCACTGATATAGAGTTTGTGGCTACTTGGGGCTTACAGAAGCAGTGACAGGAGCAGACATGAAATATTTGTCTTTTTTGTCTAACTGGGATCATGTTTCACTTTGTGATAATCATTTGTTCCCCTTCTGTCACTCACTCGACATTGTGTCGATGTAGTGACACTAGGGGTCGCTCTAGAGAGCCCCAAACACCTCAGATCTTTGAGAAAAGGCCAATGAGAATTGGCGAGTGGAATTTGCATGCCATTCCCCCGGACATACGGGTATAAAAGAAGCTGGCTCGCAAGCACTCACTCATGAGCACACTCCACAAGGAGTCTGGCATCCTCATGGGCACTGGCCCATGGCATCTCTCTAGCAGACATCTGCAGGGCAGCGGGCTGGGTGACACCCAATACCTTCACGAGATTTTACAATCTCCGGGTTAAGCCGGTTTCGTCCTGTGTTCTGTCAGGTACGAATAGGTAAGTTCGGGAATACGGACAGCTGGCCGGGTGTATCGCTTGCGTATAGCACCTTTCCCCTCCAAAGAGGCGAAGATGTGCGCTTCTTTTCCCATGCGAGTTTACGAACCCGTGAACCCAGGATGTCCTTCCTCCCTAGCCCTGTGGCTCGCGAATTCAGTGGAGGAATTCACAGCTGGAACCAGTACGTGTGCTAATATGCCCTTACTGAGGTAGGTGCTCCACAGGTGCCAGTTACTCCTGAACCCCCTGTGATATATTTTCCGCAGTACGGTCTCCCTGTCAGTAGACCTGCGTCTCACTTTGACAGGGCCCTCTCTGTACTGGTCGCCGTGTTTGTAGAGCTCCTCTCCTTTAAGGCAGGACCTACCACCACGCCTCTTCCATGTGCAGCTCTGAGCCCACATGACGTGCTTGCCACATTTTGCCTCCCCTCTGGGCAGGATGTGGTCTCCGTGGGGTCTTTTCCCCCTGAAAGAATAGGATAGGAAAAGAACACCTTCCCCGGTGCATATATTGAGCGTTAAAATGGCCCCAGCCGAATAACTGAATACTCTGTGGAGAGAAAACATAGAGAGAAAAGGCCACGGCTGGTGTGGCCTGCTTCCATACTAGATACATACTAGATACACCCTAGGGTGGGGGGAGAGATGTATCTAGTTTTTTGGGGCATTGGGGGAGGCTACGTGCAGACCTGCTACTACGCACACAGCAGCTTGCTTGCCCCTGCACCGGCAGTCCACGTAACACGGTTCAGCTAGTTGTGGCATTTTGTATAGGGACCCCTAGTGTCACTACATCGACACAACGTCGAGTGAGTGACAGAAGGGGAATGTCTCGGTTACTGTCGTAACCTCTGTTCCCTGATGGAGGGAACGAGACGTTGTGTCCCCCCTGTCACAATGCTGTACTACCCGCTGAAATGGCTGAGACCCTGTCTCGGCTCCTCAGCACAAAACCTGAATGAGTGGTTGCGAGCCAGCTCCTTTTATACCCGTATGTCCAGAGGAGTGGCATGCAAATTCCACTCGCCAATTCTCATTGGCCTTTTCTCAAAGATCTGAGGTGTTCGGGGCTCTCAAGAGCAACCCCTAGTGTCACTACATCGACACAACGTCTCGTTTCCTCCATCAGGGAACGGAGGTTATGACAGTAACCGAGACGATAATCATTCAGACTGTAGTGTTATGGCAACATTCCTAAGAATTGCAGCTTTCAATTGATAGATGACTTGTCTATTTAATGCTATTTAAAAAACTGAAAACTATGCTTATATTTATATTCCTACATCATCACCAAGGGGTGGTGCTTATTTGTGACATGGAGTTTTTCAGGTCTTATCTTGTTAATCTATAATAAATGCAAAACAAATGGAGTTTTGTGAAAAGTGCATATTCTAAGCTTTCAAATGGTACCACATATGAATGTCTTCAGGGGCTTTTACATTTTAAAAGTAAACTTCTGGTCCCTCTCACCGACCTCCTGGCGGGTCCACAGAGGTATGCAGTGTTGAAGAGGTTAAAATATTTGACATTCATTAAATTCAAATTTAAAATGCAAAATTTTACCCACTTTGTGTGTGTTATCATTTTTATGCCTATTAGAGTATCACGCCGTTATCTTAGCAACATCCTAACGTGAACTGAATCAATTGTGAGTCAAGTCTTGATTGTGAGAGTGATTCATGTTCAGAGCACCATTTGTATGACGCATGAAGTTGCTTTCTGTTCAGATTGTTCAAAATCAACACTCTCGTATGAGGTTCCATTTCATATGGATGCAGACAGTTCATACAGATTGTGTTCATTCTGTTTGGGCTATTTTCTAATTGTTTGTCTATGTACATAAGTGCCAGATAGACATTTTTGGCAATTTAATGGATGTTTTTGCATCTCGTGCTATGAGCGGCGCATTATCTATGAAAAATGCATATCAAGACCCTTATATTTCACTTCATCCCGCTATGCTCCACATAGCTATTTTGAACGCAAGAAAATGTTTTGTGTGAATGGTCACTACATAGGCAGTCTAAAGCAAGACAGCTCACAAGGTTCTGGAACGGAGCCATAGAGAAGGAGAGAGAAAGCTCCTCTTTACTTTCCATAAATTTCTCAATTCTATCCAAACTGTTAAAGAAAAAACCCACCAGGACCAGTCTACACTCACGATTGTTTATGCTTAGGCTTGTTAGTTGTGCACTTCAGATTACTGGAAACAATTTCATTCTGGAAAGCCACACATAAACACAGGAGGGGGAAATTAGAGGGTGCACATGTCTATAACTCCACTGGTCCATCATCTTTTTCTACTGAACCTGCCCTGCATAGTGCAGTGCTATAGACCACATTATGTGCCATATTTATTTGGCTAGGGTAGTGTTGAGTAAGTAGGTCCAGGTCAGTACTTCACTGAGGAAAACCCATTCAATTTTTCTAGTGGAAGTAAAATAACTTTGCCATTTCACATCATGAATTTGATCGTGTTATAATGAACCACATTCAAATAACAGAATAAGTGTATAAGATGTAAAGTTTTATGCTCATTGTAGTACACTTAAAAATTGAATAAGTAGAGAAAACCAGGTGGACAATGTTGATTTTGCCCCATGTAGTGCAGGAAATTCTTAATGTAACATTAAACATGTGCTGATTTTATGTCTCATAATTAAAGTTATTCAAGCTCATAAAAAAGACAAACTTAACGTTAGATGCTGGAGGTTTTGTGTGTAGATTAAATTTAGATTTTAATAGAGATTCTCCTTTAATATTCTCAATTCTATACCAAGAATCTTCAAATATTTACGGTAGCTGAATGAGTCGACAGATTAAGCAATTTCTATACGACAATAATTAGCTCTAACTGTTTGTTTTACAATTGAGCTTTTTTTAAATGAGCAAACCTTAAAATGACATTTACAACTCAAATTGAAACCATACACGTTTTATCATTTCTAGCCACCAAATAGATCAGTCGGCCCTTTTGAAATCTGAAAAGCAAATATGGGATCTAAAGAATATGCTGTGGAAATAGGTTTTAGACATTCAATAGACAACTTATTATAAAAGATTAGTTGAACAATAGATTAGCTTTGATAGATTAGGTTGGGACTATGCCATCGTCATTTTTTGTCTGTCACGCCCTTAAATCTTTTCACAGTCTCACAGCTATAAAGTGAAATTTTATTCTATAGGTAAACAATGGAACCATTATTCTTCTCTTTAACTTTTTATTTTTTATTTTTACTTCTAAAGCTTACTGTAGATGGTAATGGAAAAGGAACATTACGATACCATCAAATAAAGCATAACAGTTATTGCCATTTTTTTCAGTAGCCTTGGTTTAGAAAGTATTAAATAAACAAATAAAAAACGTACAAGACTGCGTAATTACATTTATTTTTGAATGAATGAATTACTCATCCCACAAAGCCTTTTGAATTATGTAATTGAATCAGAAACGATGGTAGGCCCACGATAAAACAGTATTCACTATAAATCACTGAGTTGAGTAAAGATTACTTTACTGATTACTTCATAAAAAATCATGACTAATTATTGTACTTTAAGTTACTTTCTAAAATACTGCTTTCGCATAGCTAATTTAAAATAATTATTAGTATATTAGTAATCCAATTAATGCACATACAAGTAATTATCTTAATTAAACATCAGTAACTGTAATTTAAATTTAAAATGTAATGTTACACTACTTTTTGACTAGACGGTAATTCTATTCTAGTAACCAATTACTTTATATTCAGATTACACTCTACAATTGCATGCAAGTAGTTTGATAGTGTAGTAAGGTTGACTCAATAAAGTGATTTGCAATGCTTTATGGGAGTGGGTGGTCACTGCTGAGCTCTTTTAATGTGATTTCCGTTTCTGTGGTGACAGCAACTTCTCTGATTGGTGGATCTCTCTTTGGGATTATGTGTAGTGTAGTTCTCACCAGGAATTTGTCAATAAAACAATTATTTTGTAATGAAGTTGAAAACACACTGACTTTTGTATTCTACAGAAGCATATATCATCGCTGAACAAACTCAGAGCTCCTGTCTGTCTTGAAAAGTTTGTACATTGTCAGTAAAAAGCAAATTCTTAAAGAGAAAATTATTTTTTTATTTTTTTATTTCCAGAACCCATGCTGTTGCGCTCTATATACCAATTTTGCAGAGTTAAAGCAGTAAACCTGTTTTCACACACATAAATGAATATCTGTAAACCACTTTGTGTGGGATTACTGCTATCTAAATATTTGAGTTACAGCTCAGGATGCCCGCTGGAGGCCCGCCGGGGGAAGCTGTTAAAAGCATGATTCTTCCACAATTGCAGGCAGCACATCTCAAATGTGGTGGAAATAATGGTGATAAAAATTAAATAAAAAGAAAAAAAGAAAGAAGTCTTGCTAAGGCTAATTCCATTGCTAACGTTTAATGTCTCCTAAATACACACAATTAAATACTAATTTTACACTTTTTTGAAAAATTACAGCTTTACTGGAAATTACGCCCTTTAAAAATACTCTATTCACAAGTGGTATTTACCTTGATTTTTTCTTTGTTTTCTTCAAACATCACATGTCTCATATTTCATCTCAAGCATGCTCTTCACTGACACTTTTGTCCTCTTAATTAACAAGTACACTAACTTTAAAAAAATAAAATAAAAATAAAAAATAGGCAGAAATGTTTTGGTGTAGTGGAAATGATGCCACAACTGTGGCACAATTGTAATTTTTTTAAATTGATACATGAACATTCGGAAACCACATGTCGATTGTGTAATCATTCGTGCAAATTTCTGGCCTTGAGTGCAGGACACCAACCAGAACTTGAAAACTGTGAGTAACAAATGTAGTGTAACTTTGCAGCCCCTGTCCTTTTGCAGCTTGAAGGATAATGGAAAGCTGTAGTCAACAATGGTGACATCAACTGAGATTGGAGAGCATGATGGTTTACCTCATGCCTCAAGCATGAAGAAGATTCTATAACTAAGTCAACTGTTAATTATGAATGTGTAACCTATTAAACTTGGCAGTTGTGCTCTCCCCTGCCTACATGCTTACAAATGCTGCTTAGCAAGAGGATCTCTTTACAACAGAAAAAGTAGAAATGCTAGTAATGCTTTAAAAACATATCAGTTATAGTAAATGAGGAATTATGTACTTGCATGAAACATCAGTGACTCAGGAATTAATGTAGGGTATGCCACCTCCATAATTAAATTAGTATTTTGGTTAATTTGCCAGTAATTAAATGGCAAATCTATGAAAAAAATACACAATTCCTTTTAAGAAAAAAATGAAGAAAAAGAAGATTGACTATTTAATTAGTTTTAATATTAACAACTTAATTGTACTTTTAATATTTTTAATTTTTTTTATTGAAAGCACTGAAATTAGACTTTTTAATTCCACTTAAATATCAAAACAAATTTTGATTCAGACAATTTACAACATTTTAATAACCTATTCGGTTTGAACACACACAAAAAGAGTGTCACGTCATTGAAATGAACATATCTAAGGAACCTTCATATCATGTATTTGCCTTTTTTTCTAATTTTTTAAAACTAAAACCAGAAAGAAAGAAAAAAACCTCAAAATGACTCTGCTACTGTGTGTCAGTGTTATCTGTATGTCATCAGTACTGCCTTGTTGAGCTCCTGGTTTATAGTAGTAGGAAATCTGAGAACACTTGAAAATGTGTCTTGGAGGGGGGTCTTTGGCATGAGTCTTTTTGATGTGCGCTCACCTCTTAGTCAGATAGCCAAGTAAGTCAGGTATACTGTACTTTTTGACAGGTCTGTCCATAACCAGCCTCTTTGTACTTTTTCATCTTAAACATGAGCATTCTCAACTGAACATCCAGAAGTTCTGTCAAATCCTTGAAAGAGCTAGACTGCATCTTTCATATGAAGCTTAGAGGGATAGTTCTGCCAAAAATGAAAATTCTGTCATCGTTTACTAACCCTCATCCAAACCAGTATGACTAACCAAAAAGATAGCACTGTTCACTTTCATTTTATTAAAAACAAAAAAGAAATATGCAATGAATTGTGAAAGTGAATGCATTTTGTGATTCACAGAAATAAGTCACACGGGTTTGGAACAACATAAGGGTGAGTAAATGATGACAAAATTCCTTTAATATGGGGGGAACTAGCCCTTTAAGACATTCAATTTAAAAAAGAAACTTCAGTAAGTATAAAGTACATATTCGAGACTTATGCTTTGAGGATATTTCTAAAACACGTTATGTTTACTACATAAAAACTTGCAATGCAGGTTAAATTGTACTGTATTCTGTCCATTTAATGTTTAATGTATTATGAATAGAACATGACCCTTAAGATAACATGACCCTTAAAATACCTGTGTATTAATTGGCTGTGAAAATGGGTGTGACAGTGAAGCATTGAGAAAAGTCAAGGGCAGTCGTTCAGTGTGACACCTTCCCTCCAAATTTAATCGGTAAATGTGACAGGCTCACTTACTAGGAGGGCAAGATCAGCGAAAACAGTCACCAAGTGTGACACCCCCCACCCAAATCCAGTTGTTCTGAGTCTGCTAGTGTGGAGCCAGCTTTACTCGTGTTTACAAATTACAAAGCTATGACATACAGTAAATGTAATATATGTTGGAAATTAGCAGGAAACTCTCATTTATACAACTTATTTATGTTGCATTTATGGCGTTTACAAATGAATTCAAGATAAATGTATAACCCCTATTCCGAAATAGTTGGGACAATATAGAAAATGCTACTAAAATGAAAACAAAAAGGACTGATTTGTAAATTCGATTCAACTAAGAAGAAGTTGGACACACAGGGCACCCAAAATTTCTACATATTTATCTGCATTAATGTTGCCTTCACAGATTTACCCTTGCTATGGGCACTGACACACACTCATACCATGACACACACTGGCTTTTGGACCTAACACTGATAACAGCTTGGATGGTCCTTTTCCTCTTTGGCCTGGAGAACACGACGGCTGTTTTTCCAAAAACTATTTGAAATGTGGACTCTTTGGACCACAAAACACAATTTCACTTTTCTACTTTCCATCTCATATGATAACAAGCCCAGAGAAGTCGGTGGCACTTCTGAACAGTGTTGATGTATGGCTTCTCCTTTGCATAGTAAAGCCTTAACTTGCATCTGTGGATGCAACGGTGAATGGTGTTGACTGATGAAGGTTTACCGAAGTATTCTCGATCTCATGTCATGATATACATTTTTGGAGCATGTTGCAATCATCTGATTTGAAATGAGTTTATATTTTCAATACATAAATTAATTAATTAATTAATTCAAAAGGTAAAACTTCAAATAATTTGTTGTTGTAGTGCTTTCAATACAGCAGAGGGTGAATTTAATTTACAGATCACTTCTTTTTGTTTTTAAAAGCATTTTCCATACTGTCCCAACTTTTTTAAAATTGGGGTTGTTTAATAATATAGCCATTGTTGATGCTAAAACAGGAAAACAAATAATAATAAACATCATATCACTATTTTAATATGCAGTATCCTCTTTCCCTGCTGTAATGAAATGTTTTATGCTCTACCTTCATTAATTTCCAATAGAATCTAAAGCCCATTAAACACCTGGCTGTTGTGTTTACTGCCTTTAATTATCAAAAGTTTGTTTTAGACTAAAGCTGAAGCATAATCTCATCAATAGCTCATGCCTGGCATTCATTACAAAATTTTCATTACAAATTATATTATCAGCATAATAACAATTTCAGCAAAAAGTTACATCGACAAATTACCCTCATTTTCAGTAACTTTGTGCAAAACCTGAATGACCTTAACAATGAATAGCTAATGACAACTTTTATAAAGTGTTATTACAGTACTATAGGCAATTTTCTTAAATCATCAGAAAAAATCAGGTAACTTTATTTTATTTTTAAGTCTTTTTGTTTTCACCGTCTTTCTTTATAAGGATCCCCAGCCTGGTGTGTCCAACTTCTCCTTAAGTATATATAAACATTTTGATAAAAAAAAAAAAAAAAAGAAAAGAAAAAAACTGCAATAAAAACTAGTATTTATTATTTATTATCCCTTTACATATATATTTTGTGTTTTATTGAGCACAATATATTTTTAAGACTTAAAGTTGTGTCACCAAGTTATGTGTCAACTTTGTTACCATCATAACTCCCTCTTATTAAAATAATGAACAATTCCATTAATAAATTATGACATCACCATCCTCTCGGGATGCGAACTTGAAATACAAGTACAAGTAAATGTCTTCTCTTTGTAGATCATTTTATCTTCTATTTTGTTTGGTTTGTCAGTAAAGGATGATATTAAATGCTTATCCCTGTTACGGTGATTTTGTACAGAATACAGCTGATTACTAAAAAGTGGATGTTTGTAGAAATATCAGCATTAAATTCTTTTCTGTAATAAACACCTTGTAGTTTCATGTCCTTGGCCTTAAAGGAATATTCCTGGTTCAATAAGTTAAGCTCAATCGACAGCATTTGTGGCATAATATTGTTTACCACATAAATGTATTTCGACTCTTTCTTCCCTCATTTTCTTAATAAAAAAAAAAAATAAAATAAATAAAAAAGCAATAATCAAGGTGACAGTGAGGCACTTACCACAATGGAAGAGAATGGGGGCCAATTTTTGTATGTTACAATGCTCCCTTTTTCAAAAGTATAGCCACAAGATATAAACAATATACGTGTAAACATAATTTTAGTGTGATAACGATCACTTACTAACCTTTTCTGTGTAAAGTTATGGCCAATTTTACAACTTCATCACCATGACGATGTAATGTCTACAAACCCTAAAACCCTAAAACAACAGTAAAAATGACAATTTAAACAACTTTACAGCTCAAATAATACACAAGTTTTAACTGAATTAGTGCGAGTGCTTTTATAAAATTATAAGCTTCACATTTCTGTGTTTAAACCCTCCAAAAATTGACCCCCATTCACTTCCATTGTAAGTGTCTCACTGTAACCTCGATTTTTGCTTTTTTAAAGAAAAGGAGGGACGAGTCTAAATAAATGTTTGTGGTAATCAACGTTATGCCACAAATGCTGTCGATTGAACTTAACTTGAATTGAACCCAGAATATTCCTTTAAATATAGTAATGGCTAAATAAACTGTAAAACTGTCAACCCTGTTACTGTCTTTAAAGGCATAGCTACATCCCGACATATATTAAAAATTAAAAATGTAGCATGAGATAGCACAATGTAATTTATTAATACTTTAATACATTATTTATATAAGTTGAAGACTTAATTTGTCTGAGAGAATGTTTAAAATCCTACAAAGATTTATTTATTTATTAAATAACCATTTTGGTGACCCATATAATAAAGTCAGTAATGCATTATTCTGCTTATTATAGGCTATACTGTCTATCAAATAGTCTCGCAAATATTACAATAAAACGTATCGCGCACACAAAACATGTTTTTTTATTTTTTTATTTATTTATTTATTTATTTTTGGATGATGATGATGATCACTACTAACTCTAAATTTTAGACATGCATTGAATTAAGAATATGCTTTCTATAGGCTACTAAACTATTTTCGTCCACCAAGTGCCAGGGCACACGGGCAAAAACAACCATGTCTGATAAACGCACGCCACCTGGTTTCCTGAGGTGAAATTCTTCTGGGAATGCGCGAACAAAGGTGAGCAAAAACACAGGTGAACCCACCTAGCTGTGACGCAACCCGGCTCAAATCAACAAAGTAGCTAATTCATCACCACTCTAACAGCTATTTGTCCATATAGGCTATGGTTGACCGCTCTATTTCAAAACAGGGTGTGCATCATGATCCTTGTCTGTTTTGCAAAGATTGATCGTTTTTTAGACTTAAAGACAGCTCGCCAGGCCCCGCCCCCTGTAGGCATACCCGGAGGTGAGCGGCTATATTAGCCAGCTGAGCGCCTGCTCGAGATGTTACATGCACTTAAACTTGAGCAGGTACGAATCCTGTCACTCTCACACTTTGGATTGTGTTTGACAGCGCTGCGTGGGCATTCTGCTCCGTATGTGCATTGCAGGAACCTGGAACCAGGGGTCGGACAATTTCACGAGTCACCAAGTCACGTCTAAAAAATGAAACTGGAAGTTTTTTGTGGGGGTCACTACGACTCTAAGCCCGTGGAGCTGTGCAGCGACGCCGAGGGCAGTATCCCGTCCCCGCTGTCCGCGGAGGAGGAGCTGGGCTCAGATGGAGACTGCATTGCGCACAGTCCGGCACCTGTTACTCCGTGCGCGGAGAGCAAAGGCAAGCCCTACACCCGGAGACCCAAGCCGCCGTACTCCTACATCGCTCTGATCGCCATGGCCATCCGCGACTCGAAGTCGGGTCGACTGACTCTCGCCGAAATCAATGACTACCTCATGAAAAAGTTCCCGTTTTTTCGAGGCAGCTATACGGGATGGAGGAACTCGGTCCGCCACAATCTGTCTCTGAACGACTGCTTTCTGAAGGTGCTGCGGGATCCCTCCAGACCGTGGGGCAAGGACAACTACTGGATGCTGAACCCGCACAGCGAGTACACCTTTGCGGATGGGGTGTTTCGGCGGAGGAGAAAGCGCATCAACAAAAAACCCGGCAAAGAGCCAGAGCGGCCGAGCCAAGCTGCTGGAGTGGACACCAGCGACTCGGTCATTACGCCTCCTTCCAGCGCCAAGTTTACGAGCTCTTTCGCCATTGACAGCATCCTCAGCCGACCTTTTAGGAAAGAGGAACGCCCCGCTCTCAAAACTGACACCTGGCAAGGGGGAGTGGAGATGCTCGCTTATGCCCTGTGTGGCTCCCCTGTCACTCTCCCGCACACGCAGGTGCTTCGATCATACGGGGCACCCGAGGACCCTGCCATGAGCTGCCGTCACCAGAAGGACTTCTTCCCGTTCCAGCTGACCTCCGAGTGCCTCTCGATCCCGCACACGACCACAGTGGCACCGGTGCCAGCTTTAGCGGGCTATCACCCGTTCAAGATTGACTATCTGTTGTCTTAATGGTGTGAGGGTTTGGGCTGGGGAATGTTGGCACTTTCTGTACTCATGGCTCATGTCAGAGACTATTCGCAAAATACATTTCATAAGCCTGCATGTCCTCACATAATAAATCGCTTCGGAAACTAACTGGTACATTGTCGAGAAAGTTTGAGTGGGGAGAACACACAAAGTGAACCACTAAACTATTTAATTTTCTGATGCGTCTTGTCCTACTGAACGATTGCTTTGTTCATGTATGTATTTATGATGTTTTCGTCATTTGTTTGTTATTTGTGATTGTTCTGAATTTGTTGAACCATTGGCCTCAAATTATCTTATGAAAGTAAAATGATATGACCTGTATTCATTTCAGATTGACTCAGACAAGCTCAACCTGAGTTCTTATGGAGAAGGTGAGGCTGTTGCATAGTCGTAAACTGGAATTAGACTGTAGAATTGATTTTCCTGACAAAAATGCATGGCGCATTTTATACTGAATAATAAAATATATTTTCAAATTAAACAAGAATTGATCCTTTCCAGTCGATGAGTGCATCACCTTTGTGTTTCAGTGGCGCTGATTGGATTCTAACACTTTAGTGAGTGGAAGTGGGGCGAACAGATTTGTTATGAAGAATGTTCAAAATGGGCTCACATTGACTGATCCGATCACAGTGGAGATTCATTTGTTTGTAGAATCCTTGAGATGTTATGAAATGCCACATTTGGAAAAACACATTTATGATACTACTGTTCAGATAAGGTTTTCACTGATATAAAATGTCACATACTTGTAGCCTACTATATATGCAACATTTTTATTTATTTTTATTTTTATTTTGTTTTATTTTTTTATATGGCCGTTTTCATATGTAACATATAGCCAATATTTTCCAAAGGGCCCACTAATTTACATACATATAATCTCAAATATATTTAATATTATTTTTAGATATATATTCATCCCACATGTCAGACTTCTATATGGGACACAAATTCATCATGGATGTGCCTTTAAATATTATAAGTTGTTTATCTCTTCGAAACATATAGAAATCTCTGCCGATTTAATGGTTTGCTCTAACGTGATCAACTTTGGTGGTGTAAATATTGATAGGACTTCAAGTAATTAGATCATTTACAACATGGCAAACTCTACACATTACATTTTGTCATAAATATAAATGTTGTGATGCTTGCAAAAGCCAGGGCTGCATTTCCCAAAGCATCGTAAGCCTAAGTAGATCGTAGAATCCAACTTACGATTCACCTTAGTTTTGCGGCCAGTTTCCCAAAAGCATTGAAACTTAAGTAGGTCTTCAAAATGCTCTGGAGTAATCGTACAGCGCTAAGAGCATGGTAAGGACACAGACTTACGCAGACACTTGCAGGACAATCGTGAAATTACACCTAATACAATTTAAATACCAGTAGCTACACTTTTATGCTGAGACTTTAATATCAGGATATATGTGTTTTATTTAATTTTGATTTTAAAAGACATGTCTAATAATAATAATAATTATTATTATTATTATTATGAAATATACATACATAAAATAGTTGGTAACAACAAAGTTGTGGCATAATTGATGCAGACAACTGTATAAATTAATATTAGATAAAGAAGAAAAAATTCATTAACTTGTTGCCGTGCATGAAAATCGTCCATATATATTTGCTCATCATCCTACATTTACATTTATTCATTTGGCAGATGCTTTTATCCTCGTCTCTTCTTCCTCTCTGACACCCAAAGGCTCTCTCGCCAGCACTACAAGTTGTGTAGCACTGCACATGTAGCATTGCTTTCACCATTATCACTTTTGGCAGTAAAGAGCAGACCTCCGCTTAATTGGTGAATGTCTCTAAAGCACATCTTCCAAACGTCTCCATGTTTTGCGCTCCGCGATAACACGGAATAATATTCAGTGAATGCTTGTAATTAGCAGGATCATACACAGGGCCTCCACTGTCTTCACTAATCCCTGGAAGCTTTTATATCGAGAGGAATTTGAGAAAAGTAAATATTACAATTGGAAATAGGAAGCAGACTGTGAAAAGAAAAAGATTGTTCTGCACAAAAATATGTAAATATGCAGTTAATTAGGTTAATTAGCAGGATCATACACAGGGCCTCCACTGTCTTCACTAATCCCTGGAAGCTTTTATATCGAGAGGAATTTGAGAAAAGTAAATATTACAATTGGAAATAGGAAGCAGACTGTGAAAAGAAAAAGATTGTTCTGCACAAAAATATGTAAATATGCAGTTAATTAGGTTGAATATTTAATAAAAACATTTAAAACAAATTTTAGCGAGGTAAATTACAAATTGTGAAGTTATGCACAAATATAATGCAGTTGCAATGAGGAGCAGCACTATACAGTCACATTTCAGCACTGTCACATGGACAGCGACTCTCACTTAAAGTGTGTCCTCACATTCATGTTAAATGCAGCTTTGGGAAACGTACGTAAAAATAACAAACGTTCGTAAAATTGCTCGTAGAAAACACTCTTGGCCGCTAAGATCGATAGTTCTTGGGAAAGGAGGCCCAGGGCCTTGTTTCCCAAAAGCATGGGAAGCCTAAGTAGATCGTAGAATCCTTCTTACTATTAATCTTTGTTTTGCAGCCATTTCCCAAAAACATCGTAACTTAAGTAGTACTTGAAAATGCTCATAGATTAAGGAGTGCTCTGGAGTAATCGTACAGCGCTAAGAGCATGGTGAGCACACAGACTTATGTAGACACCTGCAGGACAACCACGAAATTACACTTCATACACTTAAATACCTATAGCTACACTTTATGCTCATTTAATATAAGTATACATACGTTTTATTTTATTATTATTGTTATTATTAACCGGCAAGGATAATAATGAGAAACGAGGCCCAGAGCATTTATAGCAATTCCTGTCTTGTTATCCTACAAGGCACCATTATTGCCTTTCTCCCTGTGCGCTTCTGATGTTTGTGGGCTTTAACCTATAGCAGCACCCTTCTCAGACTTTGCCTCCTCATCTTTTTAAATACGTACATGGATGCCCAGCCGTTTTTAGTAATAGGTCAAGTGCAATAAAATCAATGTTGAAAATCCCAAATGGGACGGAGTGTGAAATAGTTGCATACTTTGCCACGAGCTGTCCACGGTCCTGAAGATAAGATGCCATAACTCGGTTTTCACGGACAAGTAGGCTATAGTGATTTACCCCTGCTATAACAAAGCCCAAGATGCTTCATTTGAAAATGTAGAATTTTTGTTTCTGCGCACCCTTTTAACATACTAGTCAAAAACTCTTCAGAGAGTTAAAAGTGTTGGAAATTGTTTCTTCGTTTGACTTTATTATTATTATTATTAGTAGTAGTAGTAGTAGTAGTAGTAGTTGTAGTAATTTAACAACAATAACGACAATTATAATAATAACAATCCTATTTATTATTATAAGTAGTATTGCTCTTGTTGTTGTTGTTGTTGCTGATTAGTCTGTTTTTATCACTTTAATAATTCGATGTTCTTATATCGTATAGCTAATGTTTTGGGATAAGTAGGCTATTGGCAAAAATATCTTATACCAGTCAATCATGCATGCAAATTATTAACCTGATTTGATAATTGGCCGACCGTTTCAATAGTAGGATTTGGGATTTGAGGAATATGGCAGCAAAGACAGTAAATGAACACAAGCACTAGAGTGAAAATTGAATGTTGACATTACCGTATACAAATTATTGGGGGAAATGAACCTCTTGGCCTACTAATTTACGTACATATAATCTCAAATATATTGACTATTATTTTTAGATATATGTTCATCCCACATGTCAGACTTACTACCAATCAAACCGACAAGGCCTGCTGTATCCATCGCATCTGAAGGGGAAATAACTCAAGACACTATACTGCAACCTACAGGTTGCAATGTCCAACATCTTCTACTACACATAAGCATAATACAGGTGAAGGTGTAATATTTTAAGAACACGATTCACATAAATCACGTTTAATTTACTAATCTAACACTATAAAGATCACATAAAGTGATCATTTTTCAACAAATTTGGAAACCGGTCAATGGCTGAATATTTTTTAAATACATATCCATTATTTGTTTGTTTGTTTGTTTGTTCCTTTATTCGATTTTTTTCATATATATATATATATATATATATAATAATATATATATATTTAAACCCCACGTCACCAATTCCCTAAAGCAGTGCAATCTTTGTTATTATCGCACAGTTTATTTGTTTGATTGCAGTTTAAACAATCGCTAAAGTTGTTTGATTATTTAGAGGGAGAAACATTCGTCATTGTAGGCGCCTCGAGCACCCAATGCTTTGTTTTTTTCTTCGCTGAGTTTCCCCGAGAGCGGACACAGATATATTTAGCAATTCAGTATTTATATTTTCTGTCCAGAACTACAAATATCCGCCCCCCGAAGTGCCTCTTGTCACGCGGAGAGTAAAAACCCTTTAACATCGGCATTATCCAGCAGCCCTTGCAAGTGCCAAACGGCATTGAAAAATGGACTCGGAGACTCTGTCAGAGTGCCACCTTTCGTTAAGAGGTCACCAAAAACAGAAGAGGGATCCAGCAGTCTGGTACAACAATGTTATCCCCAAAACGAGAGGCTGTAGCGTTAAACCTTCAAAGTCTTTCACGTATTTTTCTTTAGCTCCGAGTAATGCTTTCTCTGAGCCAAGTGTGCATCCTGAACGCAGCGGGGATAGTGAGTTTGATGTTGCCGGGAATTTCGGGGCGATTATTTTCTTTACCTTTATTGTTATGACGAGGGCTGATTTTATCTTCACATCCTTTTTGTCGTGTTTGATAAAGATGTGAGGCTGCTTGTTTCTGCCTATGAGCCATGACTGTGTAAATTGCCTCTAGAATCAGAGCATTCATATATTTCAGTGCGTGTATTCGGATTGCAGTCTATTATAAAGACTTGCTGCTGAGTCTAGATTTAATGTTTAATAAGAGGCTGTCAGCAGTAATATAGGAGCACCGATTAGTTTATAAAACGAATAAATATCTTTTGCGCACATATCATTGTTTTTTCCACATATAAAAAGCTTTTTGTATTCTGGAGGATACACACATTTGAGAGGCCGGGGCGAGGAGCAATAACTCTGGCATCAACTAACAATCTTTATCTAAAATTAACATTGTAGAATTTTTTGAGCAGGCAGTTGACCTCGAGGCAAATATTTCTATATTTTCAAAGTCATTTTCACGATTTCTACAAATAGTAAAAAAATAATAATAATAAAAAAAAAAGAGTAATGTGTAAATGTGTATACAAAATAAATGTATTTTCTGTGTTATGCTTATGTTCATGTCAAATGGACAAAAAATTGTATACAGGGTAATGCAAGTTAAAAAAAAGTTAATGCAAGAAACAACAAAAATAAATGCCCAAAATGTACTTGACTTACCTAAAAATTATAAAATGTAATGATTTCCAACCAACTCTTGGTTTCACTCTATGTTTGTATCATCATCGTCATAATAACAACAGCAATAATAATAATAATAATAATAATACTAATTATTATTATTATTATTATTATTATTATTAATAGCCTGTGTATTATTATCAATGATTATTTTATAATAATATAATGATTTGTATTATGTATTATTATTATGTTTTATTATTATTATTATTATGACGATGATGATGACGATGAAGAATTCCACATGAACTGCAAACAAAGAGTTGGTTGGAAATCATTATATTTAATAATATATTAAATAATAATAATAATAATTAGCCTGTGTTTTCATTTATTATTATTATTATTGCATTATTATTATTATTAGTAGTAGTAGTAGTAGTAGTAGTAGTTGTAGTAGTAGTAGTAGTAGTAGTATGACGATGATGATGATGATGATGATGATGATGAAGAATTCCACATGAACTGCAAACAAAGAGTCGGTTGGATTTCATAACATTTTATAATTTTTATTTGTGATAAAATTAAAACAATAATTATAAAAAATAATAATATTATATGATAATAAATAATAGTTATAATTAACCTATGTATTATCATTTATTATTATTGCTATATAATAATAATAATACATATTTTTATTATGTATTATTATTCTTATTATTAAGTATTCCACATGAACTGCAAACAGTGAGTTGGTTGGAAATCTTCACATTTTATAATTTTTAGACAAAGTCAAGTAACTTAGGGCATTTATTTTTGCAGTTGTTGTTTCTTTCATAATAATCACGAATGTTACTTTGCACTGGAGATTTTTCGGTACGGCCAATTAAGCTCACTTTCCACAATTAATTAGTTCTTCTCTCAGGGGGGGATGATAGGGGTGCGGGACTGTAAACTGACACTACGCTGTGTGTGGTATCCGAGCAGCGGTGCAGCGGCTGATGGAAAAAGCCTGCTTCCACTCATGTCAAAACCATTTATCCAGAACAGCCCTTTACAAGAACTTGTATACACTTGGAGAGGGTCTTTTTTTTTGTTGCCCACCCCCCTCAATTCCTCCTTGACAAGATGCTCAACCAGGTCACTTGTGCGTACACTCCTCTCTCTTTTGGCGAATTAATGAACTCTTATTCGTCCATTACGCGGCTGTTCTTTTGTCGGACAAAAGCAAGTGTTACAGAGCCATTAAAGTTCAGTCCTAAACGTGCTTTCCTATCTTAACCTCCTCCCACCACACAGTGCCAGGACTCTCACCAAAACACGCCATTAATTATTGGCGTGGAGGTCTGAAAGCGTTCGCCCCGGTGTTTGGCGTGTGGCGCTGTTGATTGAAATGTCGGAACGGGCTTGATAAATGGCGTTATTGCGTGTATTTAGGTTGTCAGAGGGGAGGTGGGGAGCCTCTCTGCTCGGACTCTGCACAGCCTCCCGCCAGACCGATAGCTGGAGGCATGCCAGACATGGTAAAGGGGTGGGTCTCCACAGTTCGAGGAGATTTCTTGGAGGAATTTAGTGGGGATCTAGGGGGCAGAGAGAGATTTACGAATTGATTGGTGGTCGCGTTTTGTTTGGCCGCACGTCTTTGAGCCAGAAGACTCCGGAGCATTGAGTTCTCTTAAGGATTAGTCCTGACGATGGCCACCAAGAGACTAAGGAGGGGTCGCTATCCTGGCGACACACAGCTGGTGGCCTCAACCAGGAGCGCGTCCTGCGAGCAGAGCAGGATTTGGGCGCACTGACCATCACACTTCGAAGAGACTTGGATTTCAGATAGATTTGCGTGGAGTACCAATCGTTTTCTTTTTCTTTTTTTCCCCCCTCATAAAATTCAATTTTTAAATACTGTAATTTTTTGTCTTTTTTGTTACTTTTGTCATCGAGCTGTTACGCTTAACAATGACGACCGAAAGCTCCCAGCAACAGCTGGACCCGCCGCCGCCCCTCAGATCCAGCCCGGCGTCCAGTGGTATGCACTCAGCTGTCCAGAGCGCACAGACAGTGATGGAGAGCACAACCACGACCGGTACCAAAGGCAAAAAGTCCAATTCGGGCATGAGACGCCCCGAAAAGCCACCTTACTCCTACATCGCTCTTATAGTCATGGCGATCCAGAGCTCTCCGACAAAAAGGTTGACACTGAGTGAAATCTATCAGTTCCTCCAGGCTCGCTTCCCGTTTTTTAGGGGTTCCTACCAGGGCTGGAAAAATTCCGTCAGGCACAATTTATCTCTAAACGAGTGTTTCATCAAACTTCCCAAGGGCCTCGGGCGCCCGGGCAAGGGCCATTATTGGACCATTGACCCCGGGAGCGAGTTCATGTTCGAGGAGGGCTCGTTTCGACGCAGACCACGGGGTTTCCGAAGGAAATGCCAAGCTCTGAAACCCATGTACCGCATGATGAACGGAATCGGCTTCGGGGCTTCTATGCTGCCCCAAAACTTTGATTTCCAGTCCCCGTCCGCGTCCTTGGCCTGCCACGCCAACGGCTATAATCTGGACATGATGACCAACGCTGTGCCCGGCGTTCATACGGGCTACGATGGCCTTACTTCAGGTCACCACGTCTCACACATGTCACCAAGCCCCGGTTCAACATACATGACGGCATGCCAAGTCACCTCAAATGGCGAGTATGGCCCGGACAGCAGCAATAGCCCGCTTCATTCACCCCCGACGATGTCCGGCTCTTTGGAGTGCCATTCGCCATATGGAGCCGCCTCGGCGCACTGGCCTTCATCTGGCATGTCTCCCTATATTAAACAGCAGCCACTGTCCTCTAGCAGCCCGACCTCCTCTGGATTACACTCGAGTATGTCTCCCTATTCTCTGGAGCAAAGCTATTTGCATCACAACGGCAGAGACTCGGCGGCCGACATCTCAGGTAAATCTGACTGCCCTCTTTAAAAGTCTCGATTTAATATTTCCATAGAAGTGACTGAAGAATTACCATTAAAGACACGTTACTGAAGCATTTAGAAAGATAAATCATATTTAATGTTTATAATGTAATAATAACCAAAAATGAATGCTTGTAATTTAAGCACGCAAAATAAGAAATAGCCTCTATACAAATATATGCAATTAAATGATTATTATTTTTTTATAGCATGCATGTTTAGTTTTATTTATGTATTTAAGGGACATTTAGGTTTCTACAAGCCAGAGATTCGACAATCACATCACGCTTCTTTTTTCAACTTTTAAAAAATGTTGTCTTTTTCAGAGTCCTATTGAGTTAACGGCACGAGTAGACTATACAGGCTACAATGTTATAAATGTCTGAGGCCTAATGCTATTCAGAATTAAAGTTCCGCCGTGGCGATCAAAAAAAAAAAAAAAAAAAAAAAAAAAAACTGCGTATATTTGACGCAGAATGCCTTTGTGCGCTCTTTTGGGATTTTTTTTTTCTTTCTTTCTTTTTTTTTTTTTTTTCTGTCTAACATTTTTAAGGTTAAGAAAACATTGTCGCCTTTGCCAGTGGATTGGCAATGAAAACCCAACATTACTGAAAGCTAAAGAGGATTTCACAAGAGAGGCTTATGGGTTCAGTTTAGCCAGTGCGGACTGTTTTAACAGCTGAGCTCCAGGTGGCAAACACAAAAGAGTCTCCTAAATGTTTAATGGTACAGTGCAATTTAAAGTGAATCCGTGAATAACAGTATATTGTACAATTTTAAGAAGGCGTTGAAACAAAAATGGGAGGGAGGGAATTTGATATCGATTGAGCCGGACTAATTTAGAATTCAAGAAAATAGACCACGTTTTACAGGAAAAACTTACCTCAAGTGATTAAAATGTCATTTCATGATAAGCACATAAATATGCATCATGTCTTAAGAGTGGCATGGTGTTGAAAAGACTCGAAATCAATTGTTGAATAAACTCGACCTGGATTAGGGGAGAGCGGGGCACAAACTAACACTTTTTGGTTTTCTTAAGTTTGTGTAAATGTACTTTGGGTTCGATGTATTTTTCGTTTTTCACATGAATTTCACACGTGTCTATTACACATATGTGCTCTTGTTTCATGAATACAGCGTGTACGTTTTTCGCAATCTACCTCGAAAAAAAGAAAGTGAAATGTTGTAACAGGTGAGGGGCACATTGTAACAAGACCATATAACAGCTTAAAATCCTCATCTAATAACTGCATCTGATCTAATTAAAAAGCCTAAAAGATAAACTAAATTTTCATGTCAATAAAAGCCATTTATTATAATATATAATATAGCAACAATTTTGACACTTGCCAATAAATACACAACAAAGCCACAGCATTGACCGAAATAATGCATGGATTGATGACAAAACACACACACACACACACACACACACACACACATGTTGGTGCAGCTATCATTATGAGGACTCTCCATAGACATAATGATTTGTATACTGTACGAACTATAGATTCTATCCCCTAACCCTAACCCTCACAAAAAACTTTCTGCATTTTTACATTTTCAATAAAACATCGTTTAGTATGTTTTTTAAGCGATTTGAATTATGGGGACACTAGAAATGTCCTCATAAACCACATTTATAGTATAATATCCTTGTAATTACCAGTTTGTAACCTAAAAAAAAGTCCTCGTAAACCACTTAAACCTGCCCACACACACACACACACACACACACACGTACGCATTAAGAGGAATTATGTAAATTACATATCTGACTGCATGGAATTGCATATCGTTTTTTGGAATTGGGGCGCAGCTGGGATTTAAACCTGGCTGGTCACTTCTGCTGGCTATCTGAGAATGAAAAGACTATGTAAGATGCTAGCTAAAAGATTGGAGATTAATATGATACCAAGTTTGCCTCATTTTAAATAAACAGGAAAAACAGAGATTTACTTTTGCTACTTTAAAATGATCTTTTGGCGATATCTTCTGGTTTTTTTGAAATTTTCTGGATTTTTTTTTATCTACACAGTGTTGATATGGCAACAAGTAAACAAAAGTGAACCCACGTGTGTTACAGCTTGCCCCAAGTTAGTTTGTGCCCCGCTCCCCCCTACATATGCTGTAGCCTTCAGGGATAAAGCGTGTTTGACTTTTAAACATTCAACTTGTGAAAAAAGGTGAAATCAACTTAATACATGTATGTTTAAGAACAGAATTATATTGCGTTAAGTCCAAGTGAAATTCAACACAGTCATCAAAAAGCTGACGATCACATTGTTATTAATGGATATTAAATGGATTCCGACTTCTAACTCAATGTGATTTTTACTGCTTGCTCAATTAACTTTTTTTTTTTTTTAATTTTTTTTAGCTAATGCAACAAAATTATTTAGCATTTGTTCTCAACTTAACTTCACTGAGTACAATCCATCATGTTTTCTTAATTCAATTGTGTTGGGACTATGTGCATAATATTTGTTGCATCAGCTTAGTGCTGAAACCGTCAAATAATTTAGGTTTTCGCTAAACAAAGCATTTGAGTGGAGCATATATTTTAATTTCACATTAAGGACACTCATTTTCATTGTGTGGAACCAATGTCCACAACTGAATTAAGTTATACCAATGCATTTGTTTTTTTTAGTTAATATAGTTGCCTAGAAAATAAAAACTTTAATGCATTCACCACTATATGTAAAAAAAAATAAAATAAAAAATAAAAAAAAAGTAAATAAATCCAGATATTAATAAAGATCTCTTATTTGATTTTATCGTGTTTATTTCTTTATTTTTGCAGTAGGAATGTCTCGATATCAGGCCCACCCCTCGCCAGTCTGTGACAGAAAAGACTTTGTGTTGAACTTCAACGGAATTACGTCGTTTCATCCGACCACCAGTGGATCCTACTATCATCATCAGCTACATCACCATCAAGGAGTCTGTCAAGATGTGAAGCCATGCGTTTTGTAAACTGTCAAGCAGAGGATTCATAAATCAAAAGCTGGCAATTTCGAAATGATGTGCTCGAGGCACACAGTTATCTAAGATACAAAAAAAGAGAAGATGCGTATGTCAGTATTCACTGAAGGAATGAAGGACTCCATGGGGAGCAAGAACGTGTTGGCTTTGAGGTTTATAACGTATATTTACTCCCTTGGAACAAACCTCGAAACTTCTGCAAATGAAGAGACATGTTGTTTAACAAAACACCCAGTTTATCCAGTCCACAATAGCCTAGTGTTCTGTTTGACTTGATCACATTTCTAAAGTTGATGAGAAATTGAGCATAATAAAGGCGTTGTAAAATTATCTTGTTTTATGCACTCAGCAACCTACAGAAATACAGAATTAGCGTCCAGTGGTGTGGGAAATGATGTATGTCACAAACCCACTTGAAATCCATCTATCTTATTTGTTTAAATCTTACGTGTGTTTCTTTTTGACTGCTTTTAAAAGATTCCACCTCCTATATTTAGAGGGGTGAGTGTATATTGGTTTTAATTCATGAGTAAAAGGAAAGAGTTCGCAATAGAATAATAATGACTGCATTTTTGTTAGTTGAAAACAATACAATTACAGTACAATGAAACGATGTATTCTCAAAATAAAAATACAAATATATCCAGTGTTTTTATTCATTTATTTAATGCTGAAAAAAATGATTTTACTTTTTCGGACAATACTAATTCTAGAATCTTAGAGTTCTTTTGCACATTTCTAAAGTTAAAGCTTGGGCTTTTCTGGATAATAAAATAAATAAATAAATAAAAGCGGTCAAATAAATATTTGGACCAGCAATATTTTAACAAATTAATTGTTTTTATTTAGGTTATAGAAAACTAATTTGCGAAGATGTACAACTTGGAAACACGAAAAACGGGCTCTTCAAGAGGGAAAAACGAATACGACTAAAAGCCGCCTTTATTATTGCATATACATTGTTTGAAAAAAAAAAAGAAAAAGAAAAAGAAAAAAAAAGAAAAAGAAATAAAAGAAAGTGTAAAAACGGATACGATAAGGATAAAGAGGGAAATTGGGTTACGACATTGTAAAAAGACAATGCAGCCCAGACATGACACAAAATCTTCATTTTAGATCAGCATGACAAAATCACATTTAATTTACTATCGCTTAAGCAACAAGAACAAGGTCACTAATTCGGCTCTTGAGCCCTCTAAATGAAAAATGCATATCACACACAAAATAAAAACTTATATATATATATATATATAATATATATATATATGATGAAAATAATCAAAGCGCGTTCGAATCAGAAGGACCCTGAGATCAGTTAGCTAAAATTATCAAATACAAGAGGGAGCAATTTGCAGTTCAATTAGAGAGAATGAATAGAGAAAGTCATTAAGCGTGGCGGAGTTAACTCCGCTTAACCCCTATTACTCTAACGCAGGACTGTAGGCTACGCTGGAACTACATTCACAATGTTAAATGTTGCACAATGTCGCCATCTACCGTTATACCGCACACTTTTCTCCTCGCTCTGTAAATGAGCGGCCACCATGATCAATGGATTATTCTTGTAGTCGCTTTTGCATTTGTAAAATCTATTTAAATGCTTTCGTGTACATCTCATAATAATATCAAAAACAAGGACACACTTTGTTATTCCTATAGCATTCTAGTTTCATTGTGTCACAGAAAAAAAAAATGGCTTCATGTGGTGAGATCTAAATGAACTAGTTTTATTTAAACATGATTCATTATTAATAATAATAACAATTAGCATTAGTCTGAATTAGGCTGACTACCAACAAAACTAATTTTAAGAGTTAGATCAGGCAGAAACACAATTGCTGGGGGTGTATTAATTGTGTGCTTAAAATCCTAAAAGTACACTTTTTAAATAGTATATTATCAGATAGTAATGAATATAAAAAATACTTTAGAGTACAGTACTGTACTTGACTTTACTGTTCATGAATACTGTTTTAAGTGTAATTTTAAAGTGTGTTTTAAGTAATATTTTAAGTAAATTATAATATTTTTAATTTAACTTAATATTATTTTACAAGGAGGCTTTCATTTGAAATCAATACTTTTTAAATAATGCTTTAGTGTATTTTAAAGAAGCGGGCTACAATTAAATGATTGCCTAACAGACAAGCATTTTTCAAGGTACTAGACATTACATTTAAAATGATGAATGTTGCACTTGAGTACACATTCAGGAAATACACATTAAATTGTGTTAAGCATGTTTTAGTACACCTAACCAAAGGTATTTTTGCTTGTCATAAGTCAATACATTTCAAATTATGATTCAGTATAATTTCAGGAAATCAATTTCAATTACATGTAACGAGCATGAATAGTACTTCTTTGTTATGTTAACTTCTGTATTACAAAATTAATGATTAAATAAATAAATCCAAGTTTAAAAAGACAATTTAAATTGTGCTATATCACATTGTAAAAATATTTTGTCTGATAATGTACACTCAGGGGCAGGGCCCCATTAAAATGGCAGCTGCCACCCTTAAAATGAGCTTTGCCATCCCAACTTGGACCCCGCTCGCATCCTAGAGACGGTGGGCAATGGTTTAACCTGTCCATAACAACGTTCCACCCATGTCTGGCAGGACACAGCGTTCACCCTCAGTAGACAGATCCGACCCCCCCCCCCCCACCAAGCGAACTTACTGGATGCCACCCCTGGCAAAAAATCCTGGACACGCCCCTGCATACACTGTAAAAAGTGGTAACCTCCAATTATGGTATATGCTCTTTAAATAGCTCTTTAAAGGAGGGACTTACATGATCTAATCATTAAAATAAGTATAAAGATTAGTCTACTTTTAAAAAATCGGAAGAAATGAATAGTATTTTGACAATTACGTTTAACATTTATATTTATAATTATGTACACTCACATGGGATGAAGACTTTACACATACAGTCTTCTAGAAAAAGCTGTTGTTTTCCTACACAGAAGAGTCTTCCCCTTATGGAGGACATTATGTTTAGATCACACAACCAGCTCTGTCTTGAAATTCTACCAGCTTGATTTTTACATCATCTGAAATAAATCGGAGTTATGTTTGCCTATGCAATACTTAGTGTTAAATTCTAGATTTTTGTGGGTAGTTTTTAACATGTTGCTATAGGTGTTTACTAGCCCAAGTCAAGTCATCATATTTTGGTCTCTAGATATGGCTTGTCCCTCTTTCAATTTAAGTACATAGGATTTTTTTCCTGTTTAATCATCCATCAGGTGAAAAGTTAAACACATAGGTTTAAGGGTTAGGGCTTGGGCTAATAACAAAGCTGAAGTCTATGTCAAAATTGGGGCCAGGGTCAAGTTACGGGTTAAAGTCAGGGTCAGGGCCATGGTCCAAGTCCATGCCAAATGCAAAGCTGAGGCCAAGGCCAATTGTTGGGTTGTTCATACATGTATTCTTTTATATCATCATTAAAGCCTACTCTAAATGTTATAAATCCTAGTCCTAAACCCCCCTAGAATTTTAGCCTACTGTATTCCTATTTTTCATTTATCCCTGTGGGAAATAATGTAGCCGTTAAATCCATTGTTTCTCCTTATTAATCTATCCTTTTTTATCCAATATGGACTATGTTCTATTTCCTAAATCCTTTGATTCTGAAACCCATGCCTAATAAAATGTCCTGTTATTTTTTGACCATTTCTCTGTTCTAATATTGTGAATATTGTGTATTAAGTGCATTCAATCTAGTTATTTGTAATTCCTAGAATTTGCCACGAGAAGTGGCATCTCGCTTGTAACACAACAACCTTTGAACATCTTCAGGAGTTAGCTTTGCTAGAACACTTTAAAGGAATAGTTTACTCAAAAATGAAAATTCTCTCATCATTTTCTCACCCTCCTGCCATCCCAGATATGTATCACTTTCTTTCATCTGTTGAATTTTTTTTTTTAGAAGAATATCTCAGCTCTGTGGGTCCATACAATGCAAGTGGATGGTGACCAAAACTTTGAAAGTCTCCTGTGGTTTAATCCATGTCTTCAGAAGCAATCCAATTGGTTTTGGGTGAGAACAGACCAAAATGTAACTCGGGCCAGATGAAGGCATGGGCAAGGGTGGGCTGAGCCCACCCAAACGTAAGTCTTGCCCACCCAATCAAACATTTTGGAAACACAGTTTTAAATTTAAAACAATTATATTTTTTTCCAATTTGTGCATTGGTTAAAAGCAATATGGGGAAGGGCTGTGTGTTGCAAACATTAAGGGTGAGCTGTAGACTGCCAAACCAATCACAAAACAGCACAGGAAATGTGTAGTGTTTTTCTATTTTTGTCATTGTCCGAAAGCAATGACACACTCAAAGCGGCTGCTTCAAACCAGACAGAGTGAGATTAAAATTGTTTTTGATATTCCAGACACATTCAATGATAAACGGCAATAACTCTTAAACGGCTTAGAAAATACTTTCTATTTTTTTTCTTGTTTTTTTAATTGACATGGAAAGCTAATAATATTCTTCAAGCTTGTTGTCATTATTTTCACTTGAAATTATGAGCATTTGCCTGCAAAAGCCGTCGCAATGTGAGTTACCCAGGGAAGAGTTCCTCCTGTTGCAGCGATAAGTAAGGGACCGTGGAGAAATTGCAATTTTCCTTTTTTTATTTCCTTTTTAGAATAGCTTGGTGTGTGAACTGCATGTCCAATATAAACTGTCTTTTTGTAATAGCTTTTTTTGTTAAATGACATTGAGGCATGAAACCAATGTCATTCAATAGACGAGGACAGTGTGCAATTTTCACAACCTTTCGTTGGACCCCTAGTGGTTGAATATGGAATGGCACGCCCAAAATAAACGTTCTTTTTGTAATAGCTTTTTTGTTGAAGGAGATAGAGGCATGACACCAATGTCATTCAACAGACGAGCACAGTGTGCAACTTGCACAACCTTTCATTTTAACTCTAGAGGTTGAATAGGGAACAAAACGCCCAAAAGTAACTTTCTTTTTGTAATAGCCTTTTTGTTGAAGGAGATAGAGGCATGACACCAATGTCATTCTATAGAGTAGGACAGTGTGCAACTTTCACATCCTTTCATTTTACACCTAATGGTTTAATAAGGAACTGCATGTCCAAAATTACCTTTTTTTTAAATAGTTTTTTTGTTGAAAGACATAGAGGCATGACACCAACGTCATTCTATAGAGTAGGACAGTGTGCAACTTTCACATCCTTTCGTTTTAACCCTAATGGTTGAATAGGGAACTGCATGTCCAAAATTACCTTTTTTTTAAAAAATAGCTTTTTTGTTGAAAAACATAGAGGCATGAAGCCAGCGTCATTCAATAGAGGAGGACAGTGCGCAACGTTCACAACCCTTTGTTTTAACCCTAGTGGTTGAATAAGGAACTGCATGCCCAAAATTACCTTTCTTTTTGTAATAGCTTTTTTGTTGAAGGAGATAGAGGCATGAAACCAATGTCATTCAGTAGAGTAGGACAGTGCTCAACATTCACAACCTTTCATTTTAACCCTAGAGGTTGAATAGGGAATGGCACACCCAAAATTAACATTCTTTTTGTAATAGATTATTTTTATTGAGGGAGATAGAGGCATGAATCCAATGTCATTCAATAGACGAGCACAGTGTGCAACTTTCACAACCTTTCGTTTTAACCCTAGAGGTTGAATAGGGAATGGCACACCCAAAATTAACATTCTTTTTGTAATAGCTTTTTTGTTGAAAAATATGGAGGCACGAAACCAACGTCTTTCAATAGATGAGCACAGTGTGCAACTTTCACAACCTTTCGTTTTATTCCTTGTGGTTGAATAGGGAACTGCATGCCCAAAATAACTTTTCTTTTTGTAATAGCTTTTTTGATGGAGATACAGGCATCAAACCAACGTCATTCAATAGACAAGCACAGTGCGCAACTTTAACAACCTTTCGTTTTACCCCTAGTGGTTGAATAGGGAACAGCATGCCCAAAATTAACTTTCTTTTTGTAATAGCCTTTTTGTTGAAGGAGATAGAGGCATGACACCAATGTCATTCTATAGAGTAGGACAGTGTGCAACTTTCACATCCTTTCATTTTACCCCTAGTGTTGAATCAGGAAATGCATGTCCAAAATTAACTTTCTTTTTGTAATAGCTTTTTTATTGAAGGAGATAGAGACATGAAACTAATGTCATTCAATAGAGGAGGCCAGTGCACAACTTTCGCAACCTTTCGTTTTACCCCTAGAGATTGAATAGGGAACAGCATGCCCAAAATTAACTTTCTTTTTGTAATAGCCTTTTTGTTGAAAAATATAGAGGCAAGAAACAAACGTCTTTCAATAGACAAGCACAGTGCGCAACTTTAACAACCTTTCGTTTTACCCCTAGTGGTTGAATAGGAAACAGCATGCCCAAAATTAACTTTCTTTTTGTAATAGCTTTTTTGTTGAAGGAGATAGAGGCATGATACCATTGTCATTCTATAGAGTAGCACAGTGTGCAACTTTCAAATTCTTTCATTTTACCCCTAGTGGTTGAATCAGGAAATGCATGTCCAAAATTAAGATTCTTATTGTAATAGCTTTTTTGTTGAAGGAGATAGAGAAACAAAACTAACATTATTCATTAGAGTAGGACAGTGCACAACTTTCACAACCTTTCATTTTACACCTAGTGGTTGAATCAGGAACTGCACGCCCAAAATTAACTTTCTTTTTGTAATAGCTTTTTTGTTGAAGGAGATAGAGGCATGAAACCAATGTCATTCAATAGAGTAGGACAGTGTGCAACTTTCACATCCTTTCATTTTACACCTAATGGTTTAATAAGGAACTGCATGTCCAAAATTACCTTTTTTTTGAATAGTTTTTTTGTTGAAAGACATAGAGGCATGACACCAACGTCATTCTATAGAGTAGGACAGTGTGCAACTTTCACATCCTTTCGTTTTAACCCTAATGGTTGAATAGGGAACTGCATGTCCAAAATTACCTTTTTTTTAAAAAAATAGCTTTTTTGTTGAAAAACATAGAGGCATGAAGCCAGCGTCATTCAATAGAGGAGGACAGTGCGCAACGTTCACAACCCTTTGTTTTAACCCTAGTGGTTGAATAAGGAACTGCATGCCCAAAATTACCTTTCTTTTTGTAATAGCTTTTTTGTTGAAGGAGATAGAGGCATGAAACCAATGTCATTCAGTAGAGTAGGACAGTGCTCAACATTCACAACCTTTCATTTTAACCCTAGAGGTTGAATAGGGAATGGCACACCCAAAATTAACATTCTTTTTGTAATAGATTATTTTTATTGAGGGAGATAGAGGCATGAATCCAATGTCATTCAATAGACGAGCACAGTGTGCAACTTTCACAACCTTTCGTTTTAACCCTAGAGGTTGAATAGGGAATGGCACACCCAAAATTAACATTCTTTTTGTAATAGCTTTTTTGTTGAAAAATATGGAGGCACGAAAACAACTTCTTTCAATAGATGAGCACAGTGTGCAACTTTCACAACCTTTCGTTTTATTCCTTGTGGTTGAATAGGGAACTGCATGCCCAAAATTAACTTTCTTTTTGTAATAGCCTTTTTGTTGAAGGAGATAGAGGCATGACACCAATGTCATTCTATAGAGTAGGACAGTGTGCAACTTTCACATCCTTTCATTTTACCCCTAGTGTTTGACTCAAGAAATGCATGTCCAATATGTAGTTTCTTATTGTAATAGCTTTTTTGTTGAAGGAGATAGAGACACAAAACCAACATTATTCATTAGAGTAGGACAGTGCACAACTTCCACAACCTTTCGTTTTACCCTTAATAGTTGAATAGGGAACTGCATATCCAAAATGTTCATTCTTTTTGTAATAGCTTTTTTGTTGAAGGAGATAAAGGCATGGAACCAACGTCATTCAATAGAAGAGGACAGTGCGCAACTTTCACAACCATTCATTTTACCCTTAGTGTTAAATATGGAACTGCACGCCCAAAATTAACTTTGTTTTTGTAATAGCTTTTTTGTTGAAAAGTATAGAGGCACGAAACCAACGTTTTTCAATACAGGAGCACAGTGCGCAACTTTCACAACCTTTTATTTACCCCTAGTGGTTGAATAGGGAACAGCACACCCAAAATTAACTTTCTTTTTGTAATAAATTTTTTTTGTTGAAGGAGATAGAGACACGAAACTAATGTCATTCAATAGAGGAGGCCAGTGCACAACTTTCACAATCTTTCGTTTTACCACTACTGGTTGAATAGGGAACTGCATGTCCAAAAATTATATTCTTTTGTAATAGTTTTTTTGTTGAAGGAGATAGAGGCACGAAACCAACATCTTTCAATAGACGAGCACAGTGTGCAAGTTTCACAACCTTTTGTTTTACCCCTAGTTGTTGAATAGGGAACTGCATGCCCAAAATTAACTTTCTTTTTGTAATAGCTTTTTTTTTTTAGAAGGAGATAGAGACATGAAACTAATGTCATTCAATAGAGGAGGCCAGTGCACAACTTTCGCAACCTTTCGTTTTATCCCTAATGGTTGAATAGGGAACTGCATGTCCAAAATGTACAATATTTTTGTAATAGCTTTTTTGTTGAAGGAGATAAAGGCATGAAACGTCCTGGTGACTTGCATAAACTCCATTCCCTGATGGAGGGAACAAGACATTGTGTCGATGTAGTGACACTAGGGGTCACTCTTGGGAGCCCGTGACACCTCTGGTCTTTGATAAAAGGCCAATGAAATTTGGCGAGTGGTATTCGCATGCCACTCCCCCGGACATACGGGTATAAAAAGAGCTGGAATGCAACCAATCATTCAGGTTTTATGCTGAGGAGCCGAGACAAGGTCCGACCATTTCAGGGTTTTTTTCAGCGTTGTGGCTGGAGGGACACAACATCTCGTTCCCTCCATCAGGGAATGGAGGTTACACAAGTAACCAGGACGTTCCCTATCTGTCACTCACTCAATGTTGTGTCGATGTAGTGACACTAGGGGTCACTCTTGGGAACCCGAAACACCTCTGGTCTTTGATAAAAGGCCAATGAAAATTGGCGAGTGGTATTTGCATGCCACTTCCCCAGACATACGAGTATAAAAGGAGCTGGTATGCAACCACTCATTCAGGTTTTATGCTGAGGAGCCAAGACAAGGTCCAGCCATTTCAGCGGGTAGTTCAGCATTTTGGCAGGAGGGACACAACATCTCGTTCCCTCCATCAGGGAACGGAGGTTACACAAGCAACCAGGATGTTCCCTATCTGTCACTCACTCGATGTCGTGTCGATGTAGTGACACTAGGGGTCCCTATAAAAAATGCTGCAACTGGCTGAACTGTGTTAAGTGAACTGGGGTTGTGTGACGGGCAGACCACTGTGTGCCTCATAGCCAGTGCACCAGGCCGACACATAACCTCCCCCAATATGGTTATAAGTGTCGAACGGCCCATTGGGGACAAGTCGACTACCCAAAAGATAGAGACAGGCTAACCCAGTCGTGGCCTCTTTTCCCCTTCTCTTTTTCCACTCCCTAAAAAAGAAGGGGGATTATCCGACTGGGCCACCAGGTCTAGTCGGGGGGTGTCCCTCCCAAGGGGAGGACACCGCAGAGACCACACCTCGCCCAAATAGAGGGGGGGTATTTAAGTGGAAAATGCATCACATGGTCTTGCCGACCATGTGGAGAGTTTCATGGTAGATCCTACCCAACGGGGGAGGAGTTGCTACAAACATGGAGACTGTGGCAGAGGGGGCTCTGCCCAAAGAAGACACAGTTTGCCAACAGGGAAACAAATTAGTGGAAGATATACATCGCATAGGGTTACCTTACAGGGAACCGCCACATGCGGAGCACCTAACACAGAACAGAGCTCTTAGTTAGCACGTGTACTGGGCCGGCAGTGAGTCTCTCTGAAAACTCAACTGTCACAGGGCTCGGAGGAAGTCAACCAGGGAACATAGATTGTGAACATTACTGGGAATTAATGGTGCACGTCTTCAGCTCAGAGGAGGTGAAAGGCGCTATGTGCAAGCAATACACCCAGCAGGCTATCCCGGGCAAATCCACTTGTATTGCGTGCCACTACCTGGGATGAAACCGGTTCCACTCAGAGGTTGTAGAACCTTGCAAAGGTGTTGGGTGTTGCCCAGACTGCAGCTCTTCAAATGTCTGTTAGAGAGGCACCCCTGGCCAGCGACCAGTAGGCCACTACACCCCTGGTAGAATGGGCTCGTAGCCCTACCGGGAGCGGCACGTCCTGGGCGTGATATGCTTTAGCTATGGTGTCAATGAGCCAGTGGGCGATCCTCTGCTTGGAGACAGTGCTTCCTTTCCGCTGTGCACCAAAGCAGGCAAAGAGCTGCTCAGAGATCCTAAAGCTCTGCATGCGATCCAAATAGATGCATAAAGCACGCACCGAACACAGCAACGACAGGGCTGGGTCTGCCTCCTCCTGGGGCAGCGCTCGCAGGTTCACCACCTGGTCCCTAAAAGGGGTCGTGGGAACCTTGGGCACATAGCCCGGTCGGGGTCTCAGTATCACGTGAGAGTAGCCCGGACCGAACTCTAGGCATGTTTTGCTGACAGAGAACGCTTGCAGGTCTCCTACCCTCTTGATGGAAGTGAGTGCAGTCAGGAGGGCAGTCTTCAAGGAGAGCGCCTTAAGCTCAGCTGACTGCAAAGGCTCAAAGGGGGCTCTCTGTAGACCCTGAAGAACTACAGAGAGGTCCCATGAGGGAACGAGGCATGGTCTGGAGGGATTCAGCCTCCTGGCTCCTCTCAGGAAACTGATGATCAGGTCGTGCTTCCCTAAGAATTTACCGTCCACTGTGTCGTGGTGTGCTGCTATAGCAGCTACGTACACCTTCAAGGTAGAAGGGGACAGCCGCCCTTCCAACCTCTCCTGCAGGAAGGAAAGCACCGATCCAACTGCGCATCTCTGGGGGTCTTCCTGTCAGGGAGAACACCACTTAGCGAACAGATGCCGCTTAAAGGCATACAGGCGCCTCGTAGTGGGGGCCCTAGACTGAGTGATCATGTCTACCACTGCGGATGGTAGACCGCTTAGGTCTTCCACATCCCATCCAGGGGCCAGACATGGAGATTCCAGATGTCTGGTCTTGGGTGCCAGATGGTGCCCCATTCCTGAGAAAGAAGATCCTTCCTCAGGGGAATTCGCCGGGAGGGGGCTGTCACGAGGAGCGTGAGGTCCGAGAACCAAGTCTGGGTGGGCCAGTAGGGTACTACCAGGACGACCTGCTCCTCGTCCTCCCTGACATTGCACAGAGTCCGTGCAAGTAGGCTCACTGGGGGAAACGCGTATTTGCGTAGGCCAGGAGGCCAGCTGTGTGCCAGCGC
Source organism: Myxocyprinus asiaticus (assembly GCF_019703515.2). NCBI lineage: Eukaryota > Metazoa > Chordata > Actinopteri > Cypriniformes > Catostomidae > Myxocyprinus > Myxocyprinus asiaticus. The sequence goes on along the minus strand of NC_059348.1, from coordinate 4,140,063 downwards.
GTTTATGCCAAGGGGTGCCTCAGTCAGGACGTACCAGAGCGGGCAGTAGAAGGATTCTTGGGAGGCGAACAGGTCCACCTGTGCCTGTCCGAATCGACTCCAAATCAGCTGGACCACCTGAGGGTGGAGTCTCCACTCTCCCCTGAGGGTAACCTGCCATGACAGCGCTTCCGCTGTAGTGTTGAGGTTGCCCGGGAATGGCTCGCAGTAACTTGAAATTTTGCTGACTGCAGAGGAGGAGATGGCGGGCAAATTGTGACATACAACGAGAGCGCAGACCACCTTGGCGGTTGACATATGCTACCATTGCCGTGTTGTCTGTCCGAACTAACACATGCTTGCCCTGGATCAACGGCCAGAACCTCTGCAGGGTGAGCAGAATTGCCAACAACTCAAGGCAGTTGATGTGCCAATGCAGTCGCGGGCCCGTCCATAAGCCGCGAGTGCCTTATCCACCAGGGGAATCGCTGTATAGCCCCTGGCCACCCCGCCATTGAGGGTAATGAGAACAGGGGAACTGCGGAATAGGGGTCGGGCAGTAAAAGATGCCTCCTACGATTTCGTCAGCTCCTCGTGCACTTCCGGGAAGAAAGGCACTGGAGCGGGGCCTTAGGGCGGCGCCTTTGAGCGGAGGGTTCCGCTCTAGCCCGACGCTCGCGGCCACCCGGGAAAGCATGTCCATCATTTCAGCATCGGCCTGTGACTGGGCAATCATCCCCGAAGGGGGAAGCCCAGCTGAGGCTCCTGCGTCCGACTGGACAAGCCCGCTCTCTGATGCTGCGCTCGAGAGCTCATCATCTTCGCGGGTTCCGAACAAGAAGCCAGACTCGCCATGTGATGAGCCGGCGAACTCATCTGGAAGCCCGACTGGGGCAGACAAGCGTGTTGGGGAATGGGAGGTCCGCGGGGGGATACCCGGTGGAGACGATCCCATTGGGGTCCCCAAATCGCCCCAAGTGCTAGCCCCCAGTGCTTAACATTCTTTTTGTAATAGCTTTTTTGTTGAAGGAGATAAAGGCATGAAACCAACATCACTGAATAGAGTAGGACACTGTGCAACTTTCACATCCTTTCATTTTACCCCTAGTGTTTGAATCAGGAACTAAATGTCCAAAATTAACTTTCTTTTTGTAATAGTTTTTTTGTTGAAATACATAGGGGCACCAAACCAATGTCATTCAATAGAGTAGGACAGTGCACAACTTTCACAACGTTTCATTTTACACCTAGTGGTTGAATCAGGAACTGCATGTCCAAAATCAACATTCCTTTTGTAAAAGCTTTTTTGTTGAAAAACGTAGAGGTACGAAACCAACGTCATTCTATAGAGTAGGACATTGCACAACTTTCACAACTTTTCATTTTACCCCTAGTGGTTGAATAGGGAACTGCACGCCCAAAATTAACATTCTTTTTTTAATAGCTTTTTTGTTGAAAAAAAATAGAGGCATAAAACCAACGTCACCCAAGAATAGGATATTGCACAACTTTCACAACTTTTCATTTTACCCCTAGTGGTTGAATAGGGAACTGCATGCCCAAAATTAACATTCTTTTTTAATAGATTTTTTGTTGAAGGAGATAAAGGCATTAAACCAATGTCATTCAATAGAGTAGGACAGTGCACAACTTTCACAACCTTTCATTTGACTCCTAGTGGTTGAATAGGGAACTGCATGTCCAAAATTGATTTTTTTGTTGAAGGAGATAAAGGCATGAAACCAAGGTCATTCAATAGAGTAGGACAGTGCACAACTTTCACAACTTTTCATTTTACCGCTAGTGGTTGAATAGGGAACTGCACACCCAAAATTAACTTTTTTTTGTAATAGATTTTTTGTTGAAGGAGATAGAGGCATCAAATCAACATCATTCAATAGAGTAGGACAGTGCACAACTTTCACAACCTTTCATTTGACTCCTAGTGGTTGAATAGGGAACTGCATGTCCAAAATTGATTTTTTTTTTTTTTTGTTGAAGGAGATAAAGGCATGAAACCAATGTCATTCAATAGAGTAGGACAGTGCACAACTTTCACAATTTTTCATTTTACCGCTAGTGGTTGAATAGGGAACTGCACACCCAAAATTAACTTTTTTTTGTAATAGATTTTTTGTTGAAGGAGATAGAGGCATCAAATCAACATCATTCAATAGAGTAGGACAGTGCACAACTTTCACAACCTTTCATTTTACCCCTAGTGGTTGAATCGGGAACAGCATGTTCAAAATTATCTTTCTTTTTGTAATAGCTTTTTTGCTGAAAAACATAGAGGCATCAAACCAACGTCATTCAATAGAGTAGGGCAGTGCACAACTTTCACAACCTTTTATTTTACCCCTAGTGGTTGAATAGGGAACTGCACACCCAAAATGAACTTTTTTATGTAATAGCTTTTTTGTTTAAAAACACAGAGGCATGAAACCAAGGTCATTCAATAGAGTAGGACAGTGCACAACTTTTACAACCTTTCATTTTACCCCTAGTTGTTGAATAAGCAACTGCACGCCCAAAATTAACTTTCTTTTTGATATAGATTTTTTGTTGAAGGCGATAGAGACACGAAACTAATGTCATTCAATAGAGTAGGACAGTTCGCAACTTTCAAAACCTTTCGTTTTACCCTTAGTGGTAGAATAGGGAACTGCATGTCCAATATAAACCTTCTTTTTGTAATAGCTTTTTTGTTGAAGGAGACAGAGACACGAAACCAGTGTCATGTCCCTGTCCATTCTGAGTCTGACAGTGAGTAAGAAGAAGAGGATGAGATTGACTCTCAGTCAGCCCCAGGTTTATATTGGACATGCACCTGCCTATTCAACCACTAGGGGTAAAACAAATGTTTGTGAAAGTTGCTCACTGTCCTACTCTATTGAATGATGTTGGATCATGATGTTCAAACTGTTTAAAAATATGTTTTTAAAAGGCTAGATTAAGAAAGGGGATGGGGTAAAGATATTGAATTAAGATTAGGGTTAGAAATCTATATGGGACTCCAAAATTTAGGTTTAGGAAAGTTGGGGTAGGGGGATAAAATTCTAGAATTTTAAACCTTACCTTAAGTTCTGTTTAGCTCTTTAACCCTAATATTAGTTCTAAAGCGCCATTCCACTACCCTTCTCCTTTTCTAAACCTAACCTTAGAAGTCCCATATAGATTTTTAACTCTAATCCATTTCTCCTCTGCAGAGTGGCAGCAGGTGTGGGTGCTTTCCTTGATTGCGGTGCTGATGGGCAAGAGGATAAAAGAGCTGTTCCTTCCATTGTTTGGGCTTTCCCCTCACTTCCAGTACTTCTTGGGGCTCATTGGATCAGGGGTGGATTTAGACTATTGATTAGCAAATCAATAAAAGTGATTTGATTTTGATTTTTGAGACATGGGCAGCCTCCCAGGGCGGCATCTTGCTGGGGGAGGAAGTCCACCAGCCATGTCATGTCCATCCACCCACACGGTCAACAACTTTTGTTAGCGAGGAGTTACCAGGGTGCCACACAAGCTAGAACTGCTACTGCATTTGATTATTATTTGGATACTTTGAAAACCTTTATTTTTTTCTTTAATAAATGTATTTATTTGTTAAGTTAATGTGAGTATTGCCTCTCCTTCATGTTGCCTCCCAAATTTCCTCAATGTCTGTCTACCCAAAGAGTTATTGAAGCAATACTACTTTCTCTATATTAGGGTGAGGTTCTAGATTTTTCTAGAACCCCCCTAATTTGGTAGAAGGTCACACCTGAGAAGCTGTCTGCCTGGACTCTGGGGTCAGGAAACGTGGAATGCAGGCTAAATTAGAATCACCTATAATTATTATTTATTTATCTACTTAAAACTCCCAGTAGATGATTTCCCTTTGTGTTCTCTTTGTATTTCATCAGCTCCAGGCTAGCAGCAACAGCAGCCTCCACACTAATGGGGCTTTTCCACTGCACGGTACAGCTCGACTCGACTCTGCTCTCTTTTTGGGGGTTTTCCACTCTGGATAGTACCTGGAACCTGGTTCCTCGGACCAGTGATTTGTATAAAATCACCATGCAACAACTGCTTTATGCAGCACAATGAGCTAGTAGCTAACAGCTAGCGGTTGTGTTATTGTTTATGGTCAGTAACGTTTGTGTCGCGTTTAAGATGATATCACGGAAGTAGAGGTGGTGCAACTATGATGATCAGCCTATAATCCCACCCACGTTGAGGCGGCACTAAACTGCAGTGGAAAAGCAAGCTCAGAAAAATAAAGCGAGCAGAGTCGAGTCGAACCGTAACGTGCAGTGGAAAAGTACCATAAACGCCCATGCTTGAGTGTTAATGGGGGATTCAGAATGAGGGTCACTTAAATGATTTTTTTCTTTTCATGTGTCACCCATCATCATTTGATGTCAAGCCGAGCTGATACTAAATGTGACGTCAAAACCCTGCAGATCACTGATTGGTCAGAGAGAATCGTCACTACCAGCGTTACTGGATTTGCGACATGTGACATCAACCCACTAGTTTTAAAGTTAGCAACAGCGATAGCAATATAATTTGTTCACGTGACTTTCGAATTGTAAAAAGAAATGTCTGTGCGCAAATACACGCCGTGGTCAATAAACAAGGTGCAGACGTTCCTCTCATTAGCGACGAATGAAACAACGTGAAACGAAAAAGTCTTTCAGGAAGTGTCTCAGCTGTTGTCCGCATACGGCTACCACCGGACCTACCAACAGTGTAGGGAAAAGTTAAAAAAACATAAAAGTGACTACAGAGCCATCAAGGACCACAACAGCCAGAGTGGTTAAAACAGAAGAAAGTGGAAGTGATTCAACCAGATGGACGCTGTCTATGGCAATAGACCGATGAGCAATGGGAGGGAGAGTGCCCTGGACTCGGTGTTGTTGGAGTCCACGATGGAGGATGGTACATTTTGTTACGTTAACTCTATATTCTGCTTGAAAGCTTCACTTTATTTAGTTGACCAGCTACTGTAAAGCTTGCTTCTAAAACAACCAGGCCAATTTAACTGTTACACTTGTGTAAAATCACCATGCAACAACTGCTTTATGCAGCACAATGAGCTAGTAGCTAACAGCTAGCGGTCGTGTTATTGTTTATGGTCAGTAATGTTTGTGTCACGTTTAAGATGATGTCACGGAAGTAGAGGTGGTGCAACTATGATGATCAGCCTATAATTCCACCCACGTTGAGGCGGCACTAAACTGCAGTGGAAAAGCAAGCTCAGAAAAGTAAAGTGAGCAGAGTTGAGTCGAACCGTAACGTGCAGTGGAAAAGTACCATAAACGCCCATGCTTGAGTGGTAATGGGGGATTCAGAATGAGGGTCACTTAAATGATTTTTTTCTTTTCACGTGTCACCCATCATCATTTGATGTCCGCCCATCCTTGATGTTTGGAGTACTTTGGAAGCACGCTCTGCCAATGCTCTGGAGGCTGACTCTGGAATAGGAGAAGAAACAGAAGAAGAGACAATATTATCACTATTTTTAACTATTATGTTACTATATTTTACAGTAAAATTGGTCTGTTCCCTATCGTCTGGATTCTCTCTAACTGAGTCAGGGGCCAATTAAGGTTAACAGCCTTCACTTCTAAAATTACTTGCATCTCCTCAGCTTGTTCCATGACATTTGAGACTGCAGCTAATTGTTTTGAAGTTTTCTAACATTATCTTCCTTTTTGTTATTATTAGGACTACATGGTATGAAAGTCATAGAAAGCACTGCTTTCCTTCTCATTTTGGCCTCTGACTCCCTCCAACCTCCCCTCACAGCCTCTGCACCCTGACATAGATTGTGTGGTAGGTTTGGTCAACAGAGGAAAGGGGTCCTGACAAGCTAAAGTCTCAAGTTGGGTAGGTGATTTTAATTCCCATCAACATAGATTTTGAAGTCTGTGCTAAACTGTCAGTGAACATCTTTTTGAATCTAGTCTTACCCCACATCATTGCTCTATTGAAAGCTTCAATATCAAACTCCTAAACTGCTATTACCCCATTATAGTGTTCTCCCAAAATCTCTATATTTTTCTATCCATCCATTGTGCTGTGTTCTGTTTCACTTTCTCTAGTGTTATCTGATTTGGAGAGATTCAATAAAAAAGTATGTTTTGCAGCCTGCCTGAACATACCAAGGGGATCAGATTTAGCTCAGATGGGAGTGGTGGTGTAGCGGACTAAAGCACTGAACAGGTAAGAAGAAGGTTGTTGGTTTAAAACCCACAGCCACTACCATTGTATCCTTAAGCAAGGCACTTAACTCCAGGAGGATTGTCCCTGTAATAAGGGCACTGTAAGTCACTTTGGATAAAAGCATCTACCAAATGTGGATGGTGTTATGTCAGCCAAAATTTATGAGTGATGCAAGGCCTGTAACAGTGTCAAATCTGTTTAAGTCTTAGATTTAGGAAGAGTATGTCTTCTATTTCCAACCAGATTTGTAGGCTCACCTAAAGGTTCAGGGACGTCAAAGGCCTCAAAGCAGTTGTGTAGTGCTACAGACATATCGATATCAGGCACTCGCTAAACACAAGAGGGGAGAAGAGCATGTACCTGGGGAAATCAAAAAAAATATTTAAACATTTGACTTAAAAATTAGGATTATTTAAAACAAACACAGCAAACAAACTAAAACTAACTTGACATGTATACCTGGTTAGACTGTAGAGTAGAAGCTCATTGCCACCTGGTGGATAAATTATGGAATTGTTGGGTCACCACAATGGATTGTGTTTACAAACTAAGACTTTACATGCAATTCTGTCTTTCTTTACAGGATAACATCACTTCAACCACCATTAGAGGAGTGCTCAGGAAAGAATCTTCCCTTTTAAAACCATAAGTATCTTTTTCTTCCTAATTTATCTTCAGTGTGAACACCCTTTTGTTTAGGATTGTTTTATTATTATTATTATTATTATTTATTGAAATTGAACACTTACTCCTTTGTTGAAAGCTTTCAGGATTTGGTTGTTGTGATTTGTTGTTTGATGATGGTTTTGTGATGATCTTTATTCCATTGGGAATACTTCCCTTTTTCTGAATACCAGTTTAAAAACACCATTGCTTTATTATAGTTTCTCATTAAAAGGATTTAACCAATCATCCTAGAAAATAAGTTTTCAAACAAAAGAAAAGAAATAAAAAGACAAAATTGCTAAAAAGGCCAAATGTTTCACCCATATGTGGCTTCATCAGAGAAGTTGTGAATGAAAAAACAGTCTCTTAAAAAGAATTCTATTCTAGAAAAGGATTCTCCCATACTAGGAGGAGGTACTTTCCATTAAATGGCTGCTGATTGATCCTCATAACTTTTTTACTCCTACAAACTACCAATAGAGCACAAAAGTGCCCACCCACTTATTCAGCCATCTGGGTTCCGAAGTATTTTCCCCATTCATTTCTTCCATAGACTTTTCTTAAAATCCTTCTTAAAAGAGCCATGAACCAAACTAACCAGCTCTGAGATAAATCCCAACATCACTAACATTCTTTTGAGGCAAAAAATATTTGAAAATTGGACAAAAAGACAAAGTTACTTACCGTCTTTCATGAGGGCATGGACTACAATCCCAAGAAGCATTGCAAATTGTGTCATTGAATAAAAAATGATGGGAATATATAAAACTATAAAATTTAGGTTGATGTTTAAAAGTACATGAACAATATGTTTTACGTGTATTGCACGTAAGTAGTTTAAGGGTAAAGAGAGAATGACTCAGTTGCGTCATTCACAGTGCGTCATGGGAGTGGGCGGTTGCTCTGAGGCATGTTTCACAGGCTTCGTTGGTCGCAGTTTTCTGATTGGTGAAGCTTTCTTTGTTGGACCATGGGTAATGTAGTTGTTTGCCATGAATTCCACTATCAAAAATTATTTTTAAACAATGAAGTTGAAAATGCAGACAGATGCTTCAACGGAAGCATATACCATCAATGGACAACATCGTAGCTCGTAGGTCTGCTTCAAAAGTTTTATAAGTTATTGTTGAAAATCAATTCGTCTATGGGATAAATGTATGGGATTTTTACTTCCAGAACCAGACTGTTGCACTCTATAGATACAATCAGCAATGAGGCCCCCACTTGTGGGGGAAAGCAAAGCCCCATTACCATAATGATTCATTCACACCTACGAGAAAAACGGGGAGAAATATCCAATAGATTTGGCTATTTTAACAACAAAAAATATGACGAAAAGCTGTTGTGTTGTTTTTATGCTTTAGAAAAAGCCAATAGGTATCTAAAACATTTAACTGCTTTGTTAATTGCTTTGTTTATAATCATCAACACTTTAATTTATATCTCTTAATATGATTATTAAAGTGTTTCATCCACACATTAATGATATTTTGAAATGATTGTTTGAATAAAATAGCCCAAATTTAAGAGGTGAAACCTGTGATAAGGCTGATGTGATTTCAATGGAAGACCTTTAATTATTTTTATATAACAACGTACAGCCTCAGCGGACAACGCAAGTAGGCTTTGGTAAGGCTTTGGTTTTTTTAATCTTTGGTAAGGTTAAAATAACAGAAATACAATAAAACTGTAGATAAAAACACAAAGAAGGGGGACTCAATAATGATGGAGTTAAAATATATAACTCGAAATATGCAGTAATATGGAATATAACAACAATTAAGCATACAATCATAAGCGGTTTTCCTCATCGTTTCGTCTGAATAAGTACTTTGTATGTCAGTAAAGACAGTGCTTATGGAGATAAGTATACATTCATACCCAATACTGTGTAAATACAATTTTACAGCAACATTACCTTATTAATTAAACACATTAATACACTCACAAAACCAAATGGTAAGTGGGGGAACTTCTTTTAATATGCATTATTTACAGGAGTTTATATGGATGACACTAGACATTATTCATCACACACTGAGACATGGAGCTGTTGCTTCAGCTAGTAAAAAGGAGAAGGGTTTTACAAAATTTCAAGTATAGTAACAGTGGCCAATATTACTTCATTTCATTGTATTTTTGCAGTATGTAGTATAATATAGTTTTCACTTTCAGTATAATTGTAATTTATGTTAATAAAAGTCACATCCTGCTGTATCGGAAAGATTTGTCATGTGTGGGTAGGGCTCTGCCGAACCGAAGAGAGAGTGCCCTTCTGAGGGATGAATACTTAAGAGAAGTCATCCTGGTTACTTGCATAACCTCCGTTCCCTGATGGAGGGAACGAGACGTTGTGTCAATGTAGTGACACTAGGGGTCACTCTTGGGAGCCCGAAACACCTCTGGTCTTTGATAAAAGGCCAATGAAAATTGCAGAGTGGTATTTGCATGCCACTCCCCCGGACATACAGGTATAAAAGGAGCTGGTATGCAACCACTTCTTCAGGTTTTATGCTGAGGAGCCGAGACAAGGTCCGGCCATTTCAGCAGGTAGTTCAGCATTGTGGCAGGGGGGACACAACGTCTCGTTCCCTCCATCAGGGAACGGAGGTTACACAAGTAACCAGGACGTTCCCTATCTGTCACTCACTCGACGTTGTGTCAATGTAGTGACACTAGGGGTCCCTATACAAAACGCCACAACTGGCTGAACTGTGTTACGTGAACTGGGGGTGTGTGACGGGCAGACCACTGTGTGCCTTGTAGCCAGCGCACCAGGCCGACACGTAACCTCCCCCAACATAGTTATGAGTGTCGAACAGAAAACTGCCCTCCTGACTGCGCTCATTTCCATCAAGAGGGTAGGAGACCTGCAAGCGTTCTCTGTCAGCGAAACGTGCCTGGAGTTCGCCTGAGAGACCGCGCTGTGACCTGTCGCTTGGAGAGTTCCTGCATCAAATCTGGGGCGGAACTACCCTCGTGCAGTTCTTTCAACGCCTTGGCTTGGTGGACTTGCAGGAGAGCCATGGCGTGCAGGGCAGAGGCGGCATGTCCAGCAGCGCTGTAGGCTTTAGCCGTCAGGGATGATGTGAGCCTACAGGGCTTGGACGGGAGCTTAGGGCATCTGTGCCAGGTGGCGGCGCTCTGCGGGCATAGGTGCACCGCAAGCAACTTATCCACTGGGGGAATCGCCATATAGCCCCTGGCCGCCCCACCATCAAGGGTAGTGAGAGCGGGGGAACTGCGGAATCGGGGCCGGGCAGTAAAAGGTGCCTCCCACGCACTTCCGGGAAGAAAGGCACTGGAGTGGGTCGTGGCTGCTTTGAGCGGTGCCGCGAGCCCAGGAACCAATCATCAAGCTGCGAGGGTTCAGGGGAGAGCAGAGGGTTCCACTCTAACCCGACGCTCGCGGCCGCCCGGGAAAGCATGTCCGTCATTTCGGCATCAGCCATACAGCAGCTTCTCCCCCTCTGCACCCGTGGAGTGCAGAGAACACCCCTGGGCGCTTCGGCAGAGCGAAAATAAGAGAGTATATTCTAAAAGAGTATATTTTCATTCACAAAAAGAGCGGCACACACGGAACATCTTTTTAAATATGCCTTTCCATTTGTGTGTTATTCCTGGTTGCGGTCGTTATCTCTCCACATCTGATGGCCACGATCGCTGTCTTACATGTCTGGGTACTGCCCACGTGGAGACATCATTCATGGATGAGTCATGTCCTCATTGCGAGAACATGACCATGGCAATGTTGCGGTCGCGGCTTGCTTTTGTAAGAACCGCACCGGTCCTTCTACCTATGGGTTTGAGGCTGCGTCAGTTAGCACTGGGGGTGATTTAGGGACATCAATGGGACCACCTCCACCGGGTATCCCCCCACGGACCTCCCATTCCCCAGTACGCTCACTTGCCCCGGTCGGGCTCTCGGACGAGTCCGCCGGCTCATCTCAGGGCGAGTTCGACTTCTCATTTGGAGCTCGGGAAGACGATGGGTTATCGAGCGCAGCACTGGAGAGTGGGCTCATCCAGTCTGACGCAGAGGCTTCGGCTGGGCTTCCTCCTTCAGGAATGGTCGCCCAGTCTCAGGCCGACACGGAAATGACGGACATGCTTTCCCGGGGCAGCCGCGAGCGTTCGGCTAGAGTGGAACCTTCCACTCTTCCCTGAACCCTTGTGGCTCGACAATTGGTTCCTAGGCTCAGGGCGCCACCCACGGCCACGCCCCGCCTCAGTCCCTTTCTTTCCGGAAGTGCATGAGGAGCTGACAAGATCATGGGAGGCATCTTTTACTGCCCGGTCCTGGTCTTTCAGCTCCACCGCTCTCACTACCCTCAATGGTGGAGCGGCCAGGGGGTATTCGGTGATCCCCCAGCTGGATAAGGCGCTCGCAGTGCACTTGTGTCCGCAGAGCGCCGTTACTTGGTACGGGCGCCCGAGGCTCCCGTCCAAGACCTGTAGGTTTACGTCGTCCCTGACCACTGTGGCCTGCGGTGCCGCTGGACAAGCCGCCTCCGCCCTGCACGCTATGGCTCTCCTGCAAGTACACCAAGCCAAGGCGCTAAAAGAACTGCACGAGGGTAGTTCTAACCCGGGATTGATGCAGGAACTGCGCTCCACGACCGACCTTGCTCTCCGGGCGATGAAGGTCACGGCGCGGTCTCTCTGGCAGGCGATATCCACCCTGGTGGTCCAGGAGTGCCACCTCTGTCTCAACTTGGTCAAGATGGGAGAGGCGGACAAGGCATGTTTCCTTGACACCCCCATTTCCCAGGTTGCCCTGTTTGGCGATGCTGTCGAGGACTTTGCCCAGCAGTTCTCGGCGGTGAAGAAGCAGACGGAAGCCTTACAACATATCTTGCCCTGGCACAGCTTAAGACCCCGCACCCTGTCTGCTCATTGCCAAGGGCATCCTCCTGCAGCAACAACACCTGCTCACTCCAGTCACTTCCATCAAAAGGGTAGGGGACCTGCAGGCGTTCTCTGTCTGGAGTTCGGTCCGGGTTACTCTTACATGATCCTGAGACCCCAACCGGGCTATGTGCCCAAGGTTCCCATGACACCTTTTAGGGATCAGATGGTATACCTGCAAGCACTGCCCCAGGAGGAGGCAGACCCAGCCTTGGCATTGCTGTGTCCGGTGCAAGCTTTACACATCTATTTGGATCACACGCAGAGCTTTAGAAGCTCCGAGCAGCTCTTTGTCTGCTTTGGTGAACAGTGGAAAGGAAGCGCTGTCTCCAAACAGAGGATTGCCCACTGGGTCATTGACGCCATCGTGATGGCATATCAGGCTCAGGACAAGCCACCCCCTGCGGGGATACGAGTCCACTCTACCAGGAGTGTGGCAGCCTCCTGGGCCCTGGCCAGTGGCGCTTCTTTGGCAGACATCTGCAGAGCAGCGGGCTGGGCAGCACCCAACACCTTTGCGAGGTTCTAAAATTTCCGGGTTGAGCCGGTCCCGTGTATTGGCAGGCATGAGCAGGTAAGTTACAGGACAGCTGGCCGGGTTTACCACTTGTGCATCGCACCTTTCCCCTCCCTTGAGGTGAAGACGTGCACTCTTGACTCCCAGTCGTGTTCACAGACTGTGATCCCTGGAAGACTTTCCTCCTTAGCCCTCTGGCAGTTGAGTTTGCGGAGAAACTCGCTGCCGGCACAGTACGTGCGCTAATGAGACCCTGTACTGAGGTAGGTGCTCCACATGTGCTGGTTCCCCGAAGGCGACCCCATGTGATATCTTCCGCAAAATCTTTTTTTGAGCTTCCCTCCCTCCAGGACATATATACCAGGCGGTGTGTGAAAAAAGCTCGGAGGATCATCAGAGACTCCAGCCACCCGAGCCATGGGCTGTTCTCACTGCTACCATCAGGCAGGCGGTATCGCAGCATCAGGACCCGCACCAGCCAACTTCATGACAGCTTCTTCCCCCAAGCAATCAGACTTTTGAACTCTTGATCTCCCATGATCAAATACATCAGCACTGCACTTTATTACTCTTATATCTCACACTGGACTGTCATAAATTATATTATTATATTATATTCTCTCTTAACAACTTACTATCAACAGACAGCCTGAATGTCAATACAGTACAACACAACCTACTGTACATTCTATATATATTATATATACTTTTTTTATTGTATAATGTGTATTCTATATTGTGTGTATTGTATACTGTACATTGTATGTTATTATTTGTATATTGTGTTGTGTGTAATTATGTGTATATTAGATTTTAAACTGTGTTGTAAATCTGATGTTTATTGTAAATTGTCTCATCACTGTCACAACTACTATGTTGATCGGAACTGCACCCAAGAATTTCACACACCATTGCACTTGTGTATATGGTTGTGTGACAATAAAAGTGTTTTGATTTGATTTGATTTGAACATGACAATGAGTTCACTGTTCTTCAGTGGCCTTCCCAGTCACTGGATCTGAATCCAATAGAACACCTTTGGGATGTGGTAGAACGGGTGATTCACAGCATGAATGTGCAGCTGACAAATCTGCAGAAATTGTGTGATACATTCATGTCAACATGGACCAGAATCTCAAAGGAATTTTTCCAACATCTTGTGGAATCCATGCCACGAAGTGTTGAGGCTGTTTTGAGAGCAAAAGTAGGCCCTACCCAATATTAGTACAGTGTTCCTTATAAAGTACTCAGTGAGTATATATAGTCTGTCCTATTGTAAAGTAACACAAATTATATGCGTTATAGTTTGAGCTAGGTTCTGGTTCTGCCCAGGCGTGCTTAGTTGTTGAGTGCACAGACAACATACTATGCCGTTGAATGTGCTTGGATGCAGCTGGTGAAATGCTCCTATACAGCCTGGAAAAGGTTTGTCAGATGGCTTTAGCATGTTGTGTACTGCAATGGCAGGGGGAGTTTCTTTACCATATGGCAGTGCACATAGTACACAATTGTGTATTAGTACTGGAAGTGATTCTAAATGGGATAGTTCACCCCAAAATTAAAATTCTCTCATCATTTACTCACCTTCATGCCATCCCAGATGTGTATGACTTTCTTTCAAATAAGGATTTTTAGAAAAATATCTAAGCTCTTTAGACCCATAGTCCGGGTGGCAGGTCCACGACAGCATATGAGGGTAGTTCCGCCCCAGATATGATGCAGGAACTGCGCTCGGCGACCGACCTTGCTCTCCGAGCGACAAAGGTCACGGCGCGGTCTCCTGGGCGGACGATGGCCACGTTAGTGGTCCAAGAGCGCCACCTTTGGCTCAACCTGGTCGAGATGGGTGAGGCCGACAAGACACGGTTTCTTGCTGCCCCCATTTCCCAGGCTGGCTTATTCGGTGACACCGTCGAGTACTTTGCCCAGCAGTCCTCGGCGGTGAAGCAGCAGACGGAGGCTATCCGGCACATCCTGCCCCGGCATGGCTCAAGATCCCGCACCCCATCTGCTCGTCGCCAAGTGCGTCCCCCTGCGGTGACTGCACCGGCTCCACCGCAGCCCGCCCCTTCGGCCCGGCCCTGGCGTGGAGCCCACCGCAGGAAGCAGACGCCACCAGTCTCACAGTCAGCCGCTAAGAACCCACGGAGGTCATCAAAGGGCCCCTGAGACGGGCGACCCAGGGACGACGAAACCCACTCACCTGGAGCTGGTAAGAAGACCACTCCATCCCCCGGTGGAGGGCCGGGTGGAAAATCTTTTGTTGCCTTTTTGTTTGATTTCGCCGCATGTCCAAGTGGCTGCAGTACCCAACAGTTCAGCAAAAGAGCGGATTTCTTCCTCCCTGGGTCACATACCCGGTGTGCACGGTCGTCATCACGACTACCGTCAATGGGTTTTTCCTTGCAGGATTGACGCTCCAGCGGTGGTCTTCCCGCCCCTGAGCACCCAGCTGTGGCACACAGCCGCCCCCGATGTGGCAGTCTCCACGGGATACGAGGACAGGCCTCTTCCTCCCCCGTCCCAGGCTGTTCCGGGGGTGGTCACAAGGAGCCAGGTAAGTGCTTCGATGTCCCTAGACTCAGCATGGCCATGACATGGTGTGGCACCTCGAGCTCCGTCCTGCCACGAGGTCCCACCTGCCGGTACGTCCGACGACGTTGTCCCCTTGGTCCCCCTTGCGTGGAACTTGGATGTGTGGCTTGCGCTTTCCAATCCGGCCTGCCCGACTAGGCTACGCGATTCAGTTCGCCAGGCGCCCGCCCAGGTTCAGCGGTATCCACTTCACCTTAGTCAAGGACGAAAACACTGCTACCTTGCGTGCGGAGATCACTACCCTCCTACGGAAGGGCACAATAGAACCTGTCCCTCCGGCCGAGATGAAGAAGGGGTTTTACAGCCCCTACTTCATCGTACTGAAAAAAGGCGGTGGGTTGCGGCCAATCTTAGACCTGCGAGTGCTGAACCGGGCCTTACACAGACTCCCGTTCAAGATGCTGATGCTAAAACGCATTCTGGCGAGTGTCCGGCATCAAGGTTGGTTCACGGCGGTAGACCTGAAGGACGCGTACTTCCACGTCTCGATCCTTCCTCGACACAGACCCTTCCTGCAGTTTGCATTCGAGGGTAAGGCGTGTCAGTACAAAGTCCTCCCTTTCGGCTTGTCCCTGTCTCCTCGCATCTTCACGAAGGTCGCAGAGGCAGCCCTTGCCCCATTAAGGGAGGTGGGCATTCGCATTCTCAACTATCTCGATGACTGGCTAATCCTAGCTCACTCTCAGGATATGTTGTGTGCACACAGGGACTTGGTGCTCTCACACCTCAGCCGACTAGGGCTTCGGGTCAACTGGGAAAAGAGCAAGCTCCTCTCAGTTCAGAGCATCTCTTTCCTTGGTTTGGAGCTGGACTCAGTCTCTTTGACAGCGCGCCATACAAACGAGCGCACCCAGTCGGTGCTGGCCTGTTTGAAGGCGTTCAAACAGAAAACAGCGGTTCCACTGAAACTTTTTCAGAGGCTCCTGGGGCATATGGCATCCTCAGCGGTAGCCACCCCGCTCGGGTTGATGCATATGAGACCGCTTCAGCACTGGCTTCAGACTCGAGTCCCGAGATGGGCATGGCGCCACGGGACACATCGCGTGGTCATCACGCCGGTCTGTCACCATCTTTTCAGCCCTTGGACCGACCTCTCGTTTCTACGGGCAGGTATTCCCCTAGAACTGGTCTCCAGGCGTGTCGTGGTCATGACGGATGTCTCCAAAATGGGCTGGGGTGCTGTTTGCAACGGGCATGCAGCTGCCGGCCTGTGGACGGGCCCGCAACTGCATTTGCACATCAACTGCCTCGAGTTGTTGGCAATTCTGCTCGCCCTGCGAAGGTTTCGGCTGTTGATCCAGGGCAAGCACGTGTTAGTTCGGACAGACAACACGGCAACAGTAGCATATGTCAACCGCCAAGGCGGTCTGCGCTCTCATTGTATGTCACAACTCGACCGCCGTCTCCTCCTCTGGAGTCAGCAGCACTTCAAGTCGCTGCGAGCCACTCACATCCCAGGCAACCTCAATACTAGAGCGGACGTGCTGTCATGGCAGGTTACCCTCAGGGGAGAGTGGAGACTCCACCCTCAGGTGGTCCAGCTGATTTGGAGTCGATTCGGATGGGCACAGGTGGACCTGTTCGCCTCCCAAAAATCCTCCCACTGCCCGATCTGGTACGCCCTGACTGAGGCCCCCTTGGCATAGACGCGCTGGCACACAGCTGGCCCCCTGGGCTGCGCAAATATGCATTTCCCCCAGTGAGCCTACTTGCACAGACCCTGTGCAAGGTCAGAGAGGATGAGGAGCAGGTCGTCCTGGTAGCACCCTACTGGCCCATCCAACGTCGAGTGAGTGACTGATAGGGAATGTCATGGTTACTTGTGTAACCTCCGTTCCCTGATGGAGGGAACGAGATGTTGTGTCCCTCCTGCCACAACGCTGAACTACCCGCTGAAATGGCCGGACTTGTCTCGGCTCCTCAGCATAAAACCTGAACGAGTGGTTGCATACCAGCTCCTTTTATACCCGTACGTCCAGGGGAGTGGCATGCAAATACCACTCGCCAATTTTCATTGGCCTTTTATCAAAGACCAGAGGTGGCTCGGGCTCCCAAGTATGACCCCTAGTGTCACTACATCGACACAACGTCTCATTCCCTCCATCAGGGAACGGAGGTTACACAAGTAACCATGACGTTTTCTGTGCTGTAGTGTTTTTAGAATGATCTGATTTTGGGTATTTTTCAGCATATTATTTTTTTATTTTTTTTTTTTTTCACTGTATTCCATTATTTGTACTTAGGTTCTCGGCTTCACACATCTAAGGAGTTACCTTTACAGGATTTTCAATCATCAACATCATTACACAAGTTTTTTGCAATTGGTCAATTCTGACAGCAAGAAATACAGTACTTTTAAACTTTACTCAATGCAATGTTCTGCATCATGGGTAATAGAATTGGTTATATGTTTGCTTGCATTTATTGTTGGCATTGATGAAAAAAATTTTTTTGACTGACAGATGAAATCACATGATAATAGTGATGGTGATGTCCTTTTGGTGTACCGTAACTATTGCAGGTGTAAATAATTTATGAATATATTTACCTCAACCCCAGGATTTTACAGTCATCATTGTGACAGGTCCAAACAGATGTTAGTGAGACCTGTAGCCTGCTTGGAATCCAACAAGGTTTTTTTTTTTTTTCCTCCTTTTTCTCCCAGTTTGGAATGCTTAATTCCCAATGTGCTTTTAAGTCCTTGTGGTCACATAGTGATTCACCTCAATCTGGGTGGCAGAGGACGAATCCCAGTTGCCTCTGAAACCATCAATCTGTGCATCTTATCACGTGGCTTGTTGAGTGCGTTGCCACAGAGACATAGCACATGTGGAGGCTTCACACAATCCACCGCAGCATCCACGCTCAACTCACCACATGCCTCACCGAGAACGAACCACATTATAGCAACCACGAGGAGGTTACCCCATGTGACTCTACCCTCCCTAGCAACCGGGCCAATTTGGTTGCTTAGGAGACTTGGCTGGAGTCACTCAGCACACCCTGGGATTCAAACTAGCAAACTAGCGAACTCCAGGGGTGGTAGCCAGCGTCTTTTACCACTGAGCTACCCAGGCCCCGGAAACCAACGATGTTGTTCCTAGACCTTCCAGTCTAAGCCAAGTGGTAAAAAGACCTTAACTTCCCATGGGCCAAAAGACTGGTGAGTAGGGATCAATGAACCAAGATCACTTAAAGCTATGTTTATATTATCTCAGACTAAAAGATTATTTAGCACTTTTTGACAGGCTTGTATACCAAAGGTCTAGAGGTGGATCTAGAAGGTGTGTGCAGGGATGCAGAGGCAAATCAGCCAGATGACTTAAATTTTGATGTACAAAACATAATTAGGTCTTGAGAACCTGCTAAACAAGAACATTTCAACCACGACTTGCTGTGCATAATCAATAATACTAAGCTTGCAAGCTGAGAGGAACAATTACATAATCTCTTTCAAGAGAAATGTATCACTTTGTAGTGATGGGTAAAATGTACAGTTGATGCAAAGGTAGTGGTTCACCCCTTTTGTGTTTTAATCATCATTTTGTGTTGTATCGCATGCTTGTTGCTGTGGTCATCATGGTAGTAATTGACCTTTTGTTTCCCCCAGACTCTTGGCCAGAGATGGATTTATCAACAATACATTGAGAGGTTCTAGTCGGACATCTGATGTCATCTGACACACTTTTGCCTACCAACTTTGCACTGGCTACAGTGTTGCTCTTTGTAGAGCATCTTGAAAGGTGTAAGAAATACAGTATTCTGCCCTAAAATGTGTGTCCCACTTGACCTGATTTTGTTTGAGAAACCGGAAGTCTTTATTCCAGTTTTGCAGTGACAAAGTACATGAAGTACCTTGGATTCAGCAGAGTCAGGCTGAACAACGAACACTGTAAACTCAAAAGTTTTAGCCAGTTTGTGAAACAGTTTTCTGCCCACAATGTAAATGAAGTTGGGCTCTTCATGTAAATTAAGACCCCTAAAAAATCGAGTCAACACTGATCCACAAGTTGCTCTATCTTAACCTGTTTCTCGGACGTGCCTGACACTCTGACTCGAAATGAGCCAATAACCGGGAGTAATATGATCTTTAAACTGGTGATATCTGTTTTTTCTAACTCTTCTTTGCAATGAACTGCTCCAACTAGTTCACAAATCGGACTGAACGCTCTGGTTGCAACAGTTCTGGTGTCAACAGTACAATGAGTCGCTTGTAACAGTTCTCAAGTCAACAGTACACTGAACTGAGAATCGCCTCTTTCGGAGGTGTCCGACACACTGAGAACTGATGAGCTGCTGACATTGAGCATGCGTGTGATTAAGGGGCGAAATGTCTGCTTCTGGTGTATTTTGCTGAACAGGGCTCTGTACAAGGTCATAGAAGGTGCATGTGTAATTGAAATACAACTGAAAAGTTGAAAGATGCAGTTTAAAGTAGTTCTAGATCAAGAATAGTATGTCACAGCAACAAACTTAAAATCTGATCGAGGGTCCATTTTTATAGTTTTCAAAACTAAGAACTAATATATTCATCTATTCAAAATGGAAACAAATGTTAGAATCAACTAAATATGAACATCACACAATAATATGGTAAAATCTACAACTTTAATGACATTAACGCTTTTTTTAAATGGAATATCATCTTACAGATGGATTTTGTCAAGGTTGTCCTTAAACTTCTTGGTTTAGGTCTGGTAATTCAGTTTATGAATTACACCCAAAAATGACTTATCTTTTAAGAAAACCAGCTGATTGATTTAATGATTGATTTAACCCCAGATGTTTTATCATTTAAAATAATTTGAGACTCAAATTTGCTATCCAAAATTGATGGCATACAAGAGTCCATTCAAAACATCATTTTCAGTTCCCTATCTGTCACTCACTTGACGTTGTGTTGATGTAGTGACACTAGGGGTCACTCATGGGAGCCCGAGACACCTCTGGTCTTTGATAAAAGGCCAGTGAAAATTGGCGAGTGGTATTTGCATACCACTCCCCCGGAAATATGGGTATAAAACAAGCTGGTATGCAACCACTCATTCAGATTTTCTCTTCGGAGCCGAACGGTCATGCTCACTGAGCTGAATTCCCACGACTGTTCATTCACCTCTGCTGGATCTGACAGTGCATTTCAGTGGCTTCTCCCCCCTCTGCACTGGTGCACTGCAGAGAATGCCCCTGGGCGCTTAGGCAGAAATAAAAGAGTATATTTCTCTAAAAGAGTATATATCTCTAAAAGAGCGGCACATACGGAACGTCTTTTTAAAGATGCGTATTTTTAAAGATGCCTTTTCCTGGTGTTATTCCTGGTTGCGCTCGTTATCTCTCACCTTCTGACGGTCACAATCACTGTCTTTTGTGTCTGGGCACTGCTCACGCAGAGACAGCATTCGTGGATGGGTCATGTACTCATTGCGAGAACTTGTCCATGGCAACGATGCGGTCGTGGCTTACCTTCGTAAGAAAGCAAGCCACCCCAGAGGCTCCCCGCCTCAGTCCTTCTACCCACGGGTATGAGGCCAGCGCGGCTAGTACTGGGGGCGATTTGGGGACCCCAATGGTATCACCTCCACTGGGTATCCCCCCACGGACCTCCCATTCCCCAGCACGCTTGTCTGCCCCGATCGGGCTTCCGGATGAGTACGCCGGCTTGTCTCACAGTGAGTTCGACCTCTTGTTCGGAGCCCGCGAAGGTGATGAGCTCTCGAGCGCAGCATTGGAGAGCGGGCTCGTCCAGTCGGACACAGAAGCCTCAGCTAGGCTCCTCACTTCGGGTGCGGTCGCCCAGTCACAGGTTAATGCGGAGATGATGAAATGCTTTCCCGGGTAGCCCAGGCACGGTTCCTTGCTGCCCCCATTTCCCAAGTTGGCCAGTCCGGCGACACCGAGGACTTTGCCCAGCAGTTCTCAGGGGTGAAGCAGCAGACGGAGGTTATCCGGCACATCCTGCCCCGGTGCAGCTCAAGATCCCGCACCCCGTCTGCTTGTTGCCAAGGGCGTCCCCCTATGGTGACTGCACTGGCTCCGCCGCAGCCCACCCCTGCGGCCCAGCCCCGCCGTGGAGCCCACCGCAGGAAGCAGACGCCACCCGTCTCGAGGCTGCCAAGAACTCACGAACAGCTTCGAAGCGCCCCTGAGATGGGCGACCCAGGGATGACGAAACCCACTGCTCTGGAGTTGATAAGCAGATCATTCCATCCCCCGGTGGAGGGCCGGGAAGAGAATCCTTTGTAACCTTTGCATTTAATTGTGCTGCATGCCCAAGTGGCTGCGGTACCCAAGAGTTCAGCAAGAGCAGTTTCCTTGTTCCCTGGGTCACATACTTGGTGTGCATGGCCGTCATCACGACCACTGTCCACCACTCCATTTTGGCAGTTTGCCGCTACAGCAGCGGTCTCCCCGTCCCTGAGCACCCAGCTGTGGCACAAATCCGCCCCTGATGTGACAGTCTCCACAGGTCACGAGGACAGGCCTCTTCCTCCCCCGTCCCAGGCTGTTTCTGGGGGTGGTCACAAGGAGCCAGGTGAGTACTTTGATGTCCCTGAACTCAATACGGCCATGACATGGTGTGGCACCTCAGGCTCTGCCCCGCCGCGAGGCCCCACCCACCGGTACGTCTGACGAGATTGTCCCTCCGGCTGAGATGAAGAAGGGGTTTTACAGCCCCTACATCGTTGTACCGAAAAAAGGCGGAGGGTTGCAGCCAATCTTGGACCTGCAAGTACTGAACCGGGCTTTACACAGACTCCCGTTCAAGATGCTGACTCAAAGACGCACTCTAGCAAGCGTCAGGCATCAAGATTGGTTCGCGGCGGTGAAGACCTGAAGGATGCATACTTCCACATCTCGATTCTACCTCGATACAGACCCTTCCTGCGGTTTGCATTAGAGGGTTGGGCGTATCAGTACAAGGTCCTCCCTTTCGGTCTGTCCTTGTCCCCTTGCATCCTCATGAAGGTCGCAGAGGCAGCCCTTGCCCCGCTAAGGGAAGTGGGCATTTGCATCCTCAACTATCTAGATGACTGGCTAATCCTAGCTCATTCTCGGGATGTGTTGTGTGCACACAGGGACCTGGTGCTCTCGCACCTCAGCCGACTAGGGCCTCGGGTCAACTGGGAAAAGAGCAAGCTCCTCCCGGTTCAGAGCATCTCTTTTTTCGGTTTGGAGTTGGACTCAGTCTCGTTGACATCCTCAGCGGTGGCCACTCCGCTCGGGTTGATGCATATGATACTGCTTCAGCACTGGCTTCAGACTCGAGTCCCAAGATGGGCATGGCACCACGGGACACATCGCATGGCCATCACGCCGATCTGTCACCACCTCTTCAGCCCTTGGACCGGCCTCGCATTTCTACGGGCAGGCGTTCCCCTAGAGCAGGTCTCCAGGCGCGTCGTGGTCACGACAGACGCCTCCAAAACGGACTGGGGTGCTGCTTGCAATGGGCATGCAGCCGCCGGCTTATGGATGGGCCCGCGGCTGCGTTGGCATATCAACTGCCTCGAGTTGCTGGCAATTCTGCTCGCCCTGCAGAGGTTCCGGCCGTTGATCCAGGGCAAGCACGTGTTAGTTCGGACAGACAACACGGCAACGGTAGCATATGTCAACCATCATGGCGGTCTGCGCTCCCATTGTATGTCACAACTCACCCACCATCTCCTCCTCTGGAGTCAGCAGCACCTCAAGTCGCTGCAAGCCACTCACATTCCGGGCGACCTCAACACTGCAGCAGACGCGCTGTCACGGCAGGTTACCCTCAGGGGAGAGTGGAGACTCCACCCTCAGGTGGTCCAGCTGATCTGGAGTCGATTCAGACAGGCACAGGTAGACCTGTTTGCTTCCCAAGAATCCTCCCACTGCCCACTCTGGTTCGCCCTGACCGAGGCACCTCTCAGTATAGATGTGCTGGCACACAGCTGGCCCCCTGAACTGTGCAAATATGCGTTTCCCCCAGTGAGCTCTCAGACCTCACGCTCCTCGCGACAGCCCCCCCACCCTCCCCCCCCCCGGTGAATTCCCCTGAGGAAGGACCTTCTTTCTCAGGGACGGGGCACCATCTGGCACCCGTGACCAGACCTCTGGAATCTCCATATCTGGCCCCTGGACGGGACGCGGAAGACCTGAGCCTATTACACAGATAACAGATATAGCAGAAAGAGCAGTTGCTTTGTACTTTATGAGAAACAGGCATTGGAACAAAATTAGGCTTCAAGTTTGTATTAGTTCCATCCTCCGTTCTGTCTGCCCAGGCACTTGCCCAGGTCAAGGACACAGGTGGCCCATACAGGGAATGTGTGCAGAACTCTGCATGCCGTATACTGTCCCATAACAGACTGCAGAACACTGCTTGCTGTATAATGTCCCATAATACTTGTACACTTGTGATCGGATCACCCAAAACACATCGTAATACCAATGTACACATTGCTTCAGTCAGAGACGAATGGTCATGTGGTTGATACTCTACAGTCCTGTATTGTACGCACCAGCACAACAAAAAACAAGACTGTGATTTGGAGAGCACCGATGGTAAGTCGTGTAGTGTACGTTTGGCTTTACCTGACAAAGAAGATTACAGATTTAGAGAAATACATCTTAATATTAGTGCAGCATTAACAGGATACATTTATAGTGACTGGATGCTGTACCAGATGCAGTTAGCAAATCTATAGCGGCAATAGAGTCTCCAAAGCAAGGTCAATGGTTGACATCTTCGTGGCATGGCCATAAACCAATGGCAGACTCCTGACTGAGACAATGCCCCCTACTAGTAAGAGAGCATAGTTATCTTTTATTTTACTTGTCATTTATTTATTTTTTTATTTTTTTATTTTTTATTTGCCACACCCTAAATGTGTTTCTTTTCTCATTAATTTTATTTAGCTTACATTATTGTACTCAACTCAACATCTTTATTTATATAGCACATTTAAAACAACAGAGTTGACCAAAGTGCTTCACAATTATAACATTTAAATCATAACAACATTGTAAAATGACCACAAACTCTAAAACACAAAATACAAACACTCCAACATCTCCTACATTTTATTTTTGAATGAGGCAAGCGTATTTGAAGGGAAAGATTATTAAATAATTATGGGGCAGTTACAGAAAATTCCAGATGACCCTTGGATTTTAACCTAGACTGAGGGGCAGCCAACAGCATATGATTAGTAGTTCTTAAATCCCTCGAAGAGGTATAGAGGCTTATGAGATCTGCAATATATTGAGGAGACTGGTTTAAAAACAAATAATAATATCTTAAAATCAATTCTATACTAAACTTGCAACCAGTGAAGAGAAGACAAAACAGGAGTAAGGTTTTCACTGCTGCTCGTGCCAGTCAGTAGCCTGACAGCGGCCTTCTGCACAAGCTGCAGATGGGATAATTGCCACTGACAGATTCCAGAATAAAGGCTGTTGCAATAGTCCAGGCAAGATGTAATAAAAGCATGAACAACTGTTTCCAAATCTTTAAAATGAAGTAAAGGTTTTAATGTAATGTTAATGCAAGTTTGTTCATTATGAATAGCACTGTGTGGATGTGCTTTCTGTATTTAATTAAACAATTGTAGGTCAATTGCATTCTGTTTCCTGTTATATTTTCTTTTCTCTCTCTCTGTGTCTCTCTCTCTTTATCTATAATATGTATATTGTGGCTGGGTGAGCAAGAGACAGACACAGTGGGTGTGGCATCAGGCCTCGGAGAGGCATTTATTTAAAATAATAATACATATAATATAATAAAATGTTCTTAAAAATGAGAATAAAGTGTCCAGGGGGAATAAGTGTCCAAAATAAAGGGGGATCTGGCATCCTTGTGGTGAAACAGGCTTTCCAGAGACAGATTCCAGAGCTGAGGTGCACCCTCTTAGCCACCCACGTGGGAATGCTACTTCCTCAACCATGCCCTAAGGTCGGAGTGGGCATATGGGGGATACCTCTCCAGGCCAGCTCTCGCTCTCATTCACACCCGGGTGGGAACAGAGAAAACGTCATGGTTACTGCTGTAACTTCTGTTCCCTGATGGAGGGAATGCGACATTGTGTCGATGTAGTGACACTAGGGGTCACTCTTGGGAGCCCGAGACACCTCTGGTCTTTGATAAAAGGCCAGTGAAAATTGGCGAGTGGTATTTGCATGCCACTCCCCCGCACATACGGGTATAAAAGGAGCTGGTATGCAACCACTCATTCAGGTTTTATGCTGAGGAGCCGATATAAGGTCCGGCCATTTCAGCGGGTAGTTCAGCATTGTGGCAGAAGGGACACAACGTCTCGTTCCCTCCATCAGGGAACGGAAGTTACACCAGTAACCATGATGTTCCCTATCTGTCACTCACTCGACGTTGTGTCGATGTAGTGACATTAGGGGTCCCTATACGAAACGCCACAACTGGCTGAACTGTGTTACGTGAACTGGAGGTGTGTGGTGGGCAGAGTGCTGTGTGCCTCATAACCAGCAAACCAGGTCGACACGTAACCTCCCCCAACATAGTTATGAGTGTCGAACGGCCCTTTTTGGGAACAAGTTGACTACCCAAAGATAGAGACAGGCTTAACCCAGTCATGGCCTCTTTTCCCCTTCTCTTTTTCCACTCCCTAAAAAAGAAGGGGGATTATCCGACTGGGCCGCCAGGTCTAGTTGGGGGGTGTCCCTCCCAAGGGGAAGACACCACGGAGACCACACCTCACCCAAAGGGGGGGGGGGATATTTATGTGGAAGAATATGTCACATGGTCTTTCCAACCATGTGGAGAGCCTTCAAGGTAGATCCTGCCCAATGGGGAGGAGTTACCACAAACATGGAGACTGGGGCAGAGGGGCTCTGCCCAAGTAAGACGCAGTTTGCCAGCAGGGAAACGAACTAGCAGAAGATATTTATTGCATGGGGTTAGCCTTACAGGGAACCGCCACATGCAGAGCACCTACCCCAGAACAGGGCTCTGAGTTAGCACGTGTACTGGGCCGGCAGCGAGTCTCTCCGAACACTCGACTGTCACAGGGCTCACAGGAAGTCAACCAGGGAACAAAGTTTGTGAACACTACTGGGAATTAATGGCGCACATCTTCAGATACAAGGGAGGTGGAAGGCGCTATGTGCAAGCGATACACCTGGCCGGCTATCCCGGGCTTTTCCGCTTGTGTTGCGTGCCACTACCTGGGACGAAACCGGTTCCACCCGGAGGTTGTAGAACCTTGTAAAGGTGTTGGGTGTTGCCCAGCCTGCTGCTCTGCAAATGTCTGTTAGAGAGGCACCTCTGGCCAGGGCCCAGGAAGCCGCCACACCTCGGGTAGAATGGGCTCGTAGCCCTACCAGGGGCGGTATGTTCTGGGCGAGATATGCCATAGTTATGGCGTCAACGAGCCAGTGGGCGATCCTCTGCTTGGAGACAGCGCTTCCTTTCCGCTGTGCACCAAAGCAGACAAAGAGCTGCTCAGAGATTCTAAAGCTCTGCGTGCGATCCAAATAGATGCGTAAAGCGCACACCGGACACAGCAACAACAGGGCAGGGTCTGCCTCCTCCTGGGGCAGCGCTTGCAGGTTCACCACCTGGTCCCTAAAAGGGGTGGTGGGAACCTTGGGCATATAGCCCGGTCGGGGTCTCAGGATCACGTGAAAGTAACCCGGACAGAACTCCAGGCAAGACAGACTTTCGCTAACAGAGAACGCTTGCAGGTCACCTACCCTCTTGATGTAAGTGAGCGCAGTCAGGAAGGCAGTCTTCAAGGAGAGTGCCTTAAGCTCGGCTGACTGCAAAGGCTCAAAGGGGGCTCTCTGTAGACCCTGAAGAACTACGGAGAGATCACACGAGGGAACGAGGCGCGGTCTGGAGGGATTCAGCCTCCTGGCGCCACTTAGGAACCTGATGATCAGGTCGTGCTTCCCTAAGGACTTACCGTCGACTGCGTCGTGGTGTGCTGCTATGGCGGCAACATACACCTTCAAGGTGGAAGGGGACAGCCTCCCTTCCAACCTCTCCTGCAGGAAGGAAAGCACTGATCCGACTGCGCATCTCTGGGGGTCTTCGCGTCAGGAAGAACACCACTTAGTGAATAGACGCCACTTAAAGGCATACAGGTGCCTCATAGAGGGGGCCCTAGCCTGAGTGATCGTGTCTACCACCGCGGGTGGTAGACCGCTTAGGTCTTCCACATCCTGTCCAGGGACCAGACGTGGAGATTCCAGAGGTCTGGGCGCAGGTGCCAGATGGTGCCCCGTCCCTGAGAAAGAAGGTCCTTCCTCAGGGGAATTCGCCAGGGGGGAGCTGTCACGAGGAGCATGAGGTCCGAGAACCACGTCTGGGTGGGCCAGTAGGGTGCTACCAGGACGACCTGCTCCTCGTCCTCCCTGACCTTGCAGAGAGTCTGTGCAAGCAGGCTTACTGGGGGAAATGCATATTTGTGTAGGCCAGGGGGCCAGCTCCTCTCTCCTGAGGGAAACCTGCCGTGGCAGTGCGTCCGCTGTAGTGTTGAGGTTGCCCGGGATGTGAGTGGCTCGCAGCGGCTTGAAGTGCTGCTGACTCCGGAGGAGTAGACGGCGGGCGAGTTGTGACCAAGGTGAAGTGAATACCGCTGAACCTGGTCGGGCGCCTGGCGAACTGAATCGCATAGCCGAGTCGGACGGTCCGGATCAGCCACCGCGACGGATTGGAAAGCGTGAGCCACACGTCCAAATTCCATGCGAGGGGGACCAAGGGGACAATGTCGTCGGATGTACCGGCAGGTGGGGCCTCGCTGCGGGGCGGAGCGCGAGATGCCACAGCACGTCATGGCCGTGCTGAGTCTAGGGACATCGAAGCACTTACCTGGCTCCTTGTGACCACCCCCGGAACAGCCTGGGACAGGGGAGGAAGAGGCCTGTCCTCGCAACCCGTGGAGGCTGTCACATCGGGGGTGGATTTGAGCCACAGCTGGGCGCTCAGGGGCGGAAAGGGCACCACTGGAGCGCCAACTCTGCAAGAAAAAGCCCATGGATGGTAGTCGTGGTGACGACCGTACACACCGGGTATGTGACCCAGGGAGGAAGGAAGCCGCTCTTTTGCTGAACTGTTGGGTACCGCAGCCACTTGGGCGTGCGGCGAAATCAAACAAAAAGGCAACAAAAGATTTTCCACCCGGCCCTCCACCGGGGGATGGAGTGGTCTTCCTACCAGCTCCACGTGAGTGGGTTTCCTCATCCCTGGGTTGCCCGTCTCAGGGGTGCTTCGAGGACCTCCATGGTTTCTTCGGCACCGGCTGTGAGACAGGTGGCGTCGGCTTCCTGCGGTGGGCTCCACGCCGGGGCCGGGCCGAAGGGGCGGGCTGCGGCGGAGCTGGTGCAGTCATCGCAGGGGGACGCCCTTGGCGATGAGCAGACGGGGTGCGGGATCTTGAGCCGTGCCGGGGCAGGATGTGCTGGATTGCCTCCGTCTGCTGCTTCACCATCAAGAACTGCTGGGCAAAGTCCTCAATGGTGTCGCCGAATAGGCCCGCCTGGGAAATGGGGGCAGCAAGGAACCGTGTCTTCTCAGCCTCGCCCATCTTGACCAGGTTGAGCCAAAGGTGGACTGGACCACTAGTGTGGCCATTGTCTGCCCGAGAGACCGCGCTGTAACCTTCGTCGCCCGGAGGGTAAGGTTGGTCGCCGAGCGCAGTTCCTGCATCAAATCTTACGAAAGCAAGCCACGACCGCAACGTTGCCATGGTCATGTTCTCGCAGTGAGAATATGAACCATTCACAAACGCTGCTTCCGTGTGGGTCACGCCCAGACACGAAAGACAGCAATCATGACCATCCAAAGTTGAGAGATAACGACCGCAACCAGGAGTAACACACAATCGGAAAGGCATCTTTGAAAAGACGCGTCTTTAAAAAGACGTTCCGTGTGTGTGCTCTTTTAGAGAAATATACTCTTTTAGAGGGGAAAAATGCTCTTTCAGAAAAATATACTCTCTAGTTTTTCTGCCGAAGTGCCCAGGGGCGTTCTCTGCAGTGCACCAGTGCAGAGGAGGGAGAAGCCGCTGAAATGCGCTGTCAGATCCAGCAGAGGTGAATGAACAGAAATATTCAGCTCAATGAGCATGACCGTTCGGCTCCGAAGAGAAAATCTGAATGAGTGGTTGCATAGCAGCTCCTTTCATACCCGTATGTCCGGGGGAGTGGCATGCAAATACCACTCGCCAATTTTCATTGGCCTTTTATCAAAGACCAGAGGTGTCTCGGGCTCCCAAGAGTGACCCCTAGTGTCACTACATCGACACAACGTCGAGTGAGTGACAGATAGGGAACATGAATTAATATGACAGCCTCAACCAACCACAGAGTCAATTCTTATTAAATGGCAATCGCAGTGAAACAAGGCTCCGTGAATGTAGGAGAGTGTCCATGGAATGGTCCAGGCGTGAGCGGGGTCCGACCGTGGCACTTGGGGCGGCATTTGTTGAAGGTTTAAACTCTTACATTCTTTGAGATGGAACAAAAGCACACTAAAATTGAAATGTAAAACCTGACAAGTTAAAGTTATGTCACTGATTGTAACTTAGTTATGTACTTGCCAATTATCTATGGTCACTTTGTTATTAAAAGTTTTTCTCCACACAGTTAATGTTTTTTTTGTTTCTTTTTAATGAATGGCTTGCACCAGCACTCTGCAAACTTTGTACAGGCTAAGAACTCAGGTGGTGTCAAAAATAAAGAATTTTTTTCTTTGAATGGTCCAATACCATGTTCATAACTGATAAAAAAAATCTTGTGTAGTTTATTTAAGTGTATTTGCTCACTGGAGTGGATTTTCTGGGACATTTTTTACTTTTACACTTGGTTTTAACATGTCTTTTTTCGATGTTTGGCACATAATCAGACAGCACCTTAAAATATTAAATGCAAGGTGTAAATGCACCCAAGACACATTGTGATCAGATCAAAGAGGTTGTCACGGACAGCTTCTGACCACATTCAAAGAAGGTGCAAATGCAATTTCGTAATCTGGCAACAACCATGTAAATTATTAATTATGTAATGAGGTTGTGCTACAGTCATCCGATGTTAAAGTGCAGGGGCAGATTAAGGCTCCTTGGGCATGAACTCAATAGTGCAATTTTTAAAATGTTAGTTACTGCATCCTCCGATGTATTATGTTAGTATAGCTTTCCATTTTGTGTGGATAAGTGGAGATGCATTTGAATGCAAGGTGCAAATCCAGCTAAAGAATATACAGACACTATCTGAATATTGTTACTAATTTACTATTTAACTATAAAAAAATAAAAATAATAATAATTATTGTCTCTTTCTTCTGTGATAGCATCTTTACTACTCCATCCACTGTGAGAACATGGCAGTGTGATACTGTGGATATTGGTGACTTTGTATGACAAATTGCTTATGTTCCTCATTTTTAAGTCTCTTTGGATAAAAGTGTCTGCAAAATGACTAAATGTAAAATGTAAATGAATATGAAACACATGTTAATTCCAAGGGGGTCTGAATATCACCCTTGGATGAGAAGTACTTGAATCAAACAAATGTATTGAAATAGATTCTCCATCTCAATAATGAACATAATGCTGAAATGTGAAAAGTGCTGATTTTATAAAACTTATAAAATTAGAGTCTGCTATGTAAATCTGCCTTGTGTGTTTTAGGTCCATTTCCAGACTCAGACATCATCACACTTTCAGAGAAACTGAGAAACTTGTGCCACAGCATGGAACTTGCAAGATGATTTATAATAGATATGTAGAGTTAGCTATGGTGGACTTCAAATTTGGTCCTGTGATACACGGCTCAGTTTTGTCAAATCAGTACCCTCCTGAAATTTCCAGGTAGTTTGAGAAGTATCCAGATATCCAGCATTAGGGGTGTGCAGCGAAGCCATTATCTGTATTTGTATCTGTATCTGCAGGGGCGTGTTTATAATTTCTGAGGTCCCAAGCAACCGACCAGACCGGGGCCCCAATTTAGAAATGTTTTGCTTAAAAAAATTACATAAACTTGATTTTAAATTATAATTTTAAATTCATGCTATCAGCCTATAATTTATTGTTGTCGAGTTTGTCATTATAATATGATACAGTATTTTTTTTATAACTTTGAGGATTTGCTGTATGCAGTAGTAATATATTTCTGTCTTATTTACTTTACTTTCACCTGGAGGCTGCAGTGTATTGTTCAACATGTTGCAAAAGGCTGTATTTTATGTAAGCATCATAGGCAACATTCATAGCATTATTGTAACAGTAAACATACAAGGCATGACAGCCCGTCAGCACACTAGAGCAGAAGGGGGAAAAAACATTGCCGTTATCAAGCGCTAAAATTTGCTTGGTGCAGAACAATCTGGAATAGTGTTAAACATTGTAACAGTCACCTCTTTGCAACCTGGACTTGTTCAGAACGTTAAATCTTTGTGACACCTGTGCTAAAAACAATATAGACGCAGTGCACCAAATAAAACAGAACACAGGTGTCTCGAGATGCATTTTTGAGAAATGTGCCAGTCTAAAAATGTGCCAGTCCTGCGTGAGGCACTGAAGATATAGCGAGACGTGGTGCAGCAGGTATGGACGTTCATCCAGTGCATGTTTACAAAGGAAAACAACGGAAAAACAGAGCAGACGCAAGCAAAAACACATTTGGTGTGAACGGCCCGTTTGCGCGTATGTGAGTGAGAGCGCATGGGTGAAACAAGTTCGGAAGGACTGTATATTTTTTCATAAATTACAAACCCAAACACAAAATCCTATTTGAAAAACTGACTTAAAAACCCAGTGGACCTCTAACATGGACCGCTCTGAGAGCGCTGACAGCAGCTTGTTTGTGTTGCACGTGTACCCAAACCACATGCCACCCTTCAAGCGGTTTTTGCTGAGCTTCCCAACCGGGGCGGGGGCCCCCCCATCTGCAGGTATGTAACTTAGCCTACAGTTAACTGTAAGCAGTCATTAAATAAAGTAGGAAAGGCATTGCCTATTCCCGCCTGCCACACCATGCTACTAATGTGTATTCAAGACGTATTTTAGCTCTGTATTGCTTGGTGCATGTCCAGTAGTTTATTTAACGAAGTTAATCTCCATTCATAACAAATTAGCTAGTCTGCTAGCTAGCTAAAGACGTCTTTACCAGCCACACTTCTATTTATGAACTCTTTGATGGAAAATATATAGCTAACATTTTTCCTCCTTGAATAATGTTGGTAACCATGTCAGATCTAATATTACAGTCATTTCAGCATTGTAGCATAGCCTACATTAATGACTCACGAGGTCACTGAGTTGTGAAATTCAGGGCACCAACAGACTCCCCTGGCCAAAGCAACTTTACCATTAACCCATTTTAATTTTGAGTGTCTTTTGATTTTAAATCTGTATTTAACCTCAGAACGATCTCAAAGTAAAAAGAGGTGCTAAAGTCTGATTTTGTGGTGGCTATGCTTTAAATTAAATTATTATAATCTTAATTCAAGTGATGAAGGATTTTGAAAGTCTGACAGTAATCAGTGTTGAGTACTACTGTAAGGTTAACCCTGCCTGGTTTAAATGTTTGAAAATGATTAACAGTTGAAAACATTCATTAGAAATTTAGAAAAGTAATCAAATGTAATCAGTTACATTACTTTAATAAAGTAATTGAAATAGTTACACTACTTATTACATTTTAAATAGGGTAACTTGTAATCGGTAACCTATTACATTTCCAAAGTAACCTTCCCAACACTGCTAACACTTTATTTTTGGCAGCCATTTAATAAACTTAATTTTGTCTTTTTGGTTGTGAGGTCTTCTGTCTAATATTGTGTCTAATGATTTGTATAATGTTGAAATCAAAATAGACAATAGGGATGTGCCCGAAGCCGAATACCTTTTTTGGAAAGGCATGAATAATGACTTCAAAACGTATAATGGATTCATCTGAATAATATAAAAAAATATTCATATGACTGATTATCCAAGAGGCACAAGGATAAAGTGATATTTTAAATAAGCATGTACAAAATTACAAAGAATTTATGTATCTGTGCCAATATTTCTAAAATGTAAACCTTATGAATGAAAATGTGCACGTTGTGATTCCAGATCGGATGGGCGCGGTCTTAACTCCATTTGCGGTCTCTGTTAATTGTGCACGTCTGGAGCTTATCAAGTGTAACATTAAGATACGACATCATATACACTTTCCACTTCTTGACATGTTGATGTATCACACAATTCACATGAGATTTCCATGTATTTATTTATAGCCTAAACCTGAGCGTAATGTTAAATTCCTGACCTGAAGTGATGATTTCACATCGGAGCTTGTCCATCCGTCTTTTAAAGTTGACCACATTTATGTCCACATCAGTGATTATGGAAATTATCTGGTTAAAGTAAAAAAGTAAAAAAGTTAAAGTGCTCCATAAAGGTTTAAATGCTCCATAGAGTATTCATCTATTAGGAATATTCTTCCTTATTTTAAACAAAGAAACTGAAACATGCTCCGTCTTTTTTTTCTTCTCCTTCTTTAACCTGTGCTACCTCTGGTAAGGTGCAATATAAATTTAACTTTATTATTATTATTATTATTATTTAACAAAATAAT
The DNA here is from genome assembly GCF_019703515.2 of Myxocyprinus asiaticus. NCBI lineage: Eukaryota > Metazoa > Chordata > Actinopteri > Cypriniformes > Catostomidae > Myxocyprinus > Myxocyprinus asiaticus. The sequence continues at coordinate 4,106,630 of NC_059348.1, read as the reverse complement.
GGTGTTTTATCATAAAAATTCCTGATAGATTTACAGGACTGTAAAGGTGAGGGCGTGGTCGAGCGTTTGCCTGGGGAGAGAGGAAGCGGTAAGGGTTTTGAATTGCTTGTAATTGCTGTTTCTATGTTCGCAGTGAGAGACGGGGGAGATAAAAGGTCATTGGGCCCAGGAGGAGGACCGGTGGGTGCTGCAGATCTTAGTACCCTAGGAGTGCACATCCCCACGTGTTGCTCACTAAGATGGGGCCTCAAGATGATCTGGAGGCATACCTTGAGCTCTTCGAGCACACCACTGAAGCTCTGAAGGGGCCGCCGGAACGGTGGGTGGTGCACCTTCTGCTGCTGCTGACCGGGGAAGCCCAGATCATGGCGCAACAGCTTCTGGTAGGCATCCTCCTGGACTACTCAGTGCTGAAAAAGTCCATCTTGCAATGGGTCGGCCATAGCCAAGAAGAACACTGCCAGCGCTTCCGCTCCTTGATGCTGAGTGAGGTCGGCCACCCGTTTGCCTTTGCCCAGCAGCTCCATGGGTGCTGGCTTAGGAGGACAGTGATGCCGATGATGTCATTAATCTGGTGGTCCTGTAGCAGTTCGTCTCCCGGTTGCCGAAGGGGATAGCCAAGTGGGTCCAGTGTCACTGACCGGCGTCGCTGGATGAAGCGGTCCAGATGGCGGAAGACCATCTGGCAGCATATCAGAGGGCCGGCACGCCCCATGCCCTTTCTCCCACTAATGTCTCTTCTCTTCTTCTCACCCCCCTCCTTCCTTCCGTCCTGTTTTGTTTCGGTTTGATTGGGGCCCCGGCTACATTTCAGCGTCTTATGGACAGGGTCCTCAGGCCGCACACTGCATATGCCACTGCCTATGACATTATTATTTATAGTAATGATTGGCAGCAGCACATGCAGCATCTGGGGGCAGTTCTAAAGTTGCTGCGACAAGCAGGGCTCACAACAAACACCAACAAGTGCGCAGTTGGGCAGGTGGAGGTACGGTATCTGGGGTTCCAGTTCCAGTTTCCAGTTGGAAAAAACCGCAGTGACTGTAACCTGCCCGAGACCCAAGACCAAAAAGGAGGTGAGACAGTTCCTGGGGCTGGCTGGCTATTATCGAAGGTTTGTGCCAAATTATTCGGACGTCACCAGCCCGCTGAATGATCTCACTAAAAAGGGAGCTCCAGACCCGGTCCAGTGGACAGAGCCGTGCCAACAAGCATTCACGCAGGTACAAGCTGCACTTTGTGGCGGGCCGCTTCTGCATTCCCCTGACTTCTCTCTCCCTTTTGTTTTGCAGATGGACGCACCGGACAGGGGGCTAGGTGCTGTACTGTCCCAAGTGGTGGAGAGGGAGGAGCGCCCGGAGCTGTACATTAGTTGGAAGCTCTCTATGAGAGAGATGAAGTTCAGCACCATAGAGAAGGAGTGCTTGGCCATCAAGTGGGTGGTCCTCACTCTCCACTACTATTTGTTGGGACGAGCATAAATCAGGATAAATCTCCTAAATAAATCTGGATAAAAAGCACTCATTTCTGGACCTGAACAGACTCCTCAAGAACCTAAAGAAGAGCACAGAAAGACAAGACATAGAAAAGGCAATTTAGTCACTACCAGATATACTACCAGAACTGCAGAAAAATCATAGAAGCACCACTTTATAGGCCATGCAAATGAGTTTTACTGCATCTCTGCACAACTGAAAAAAAAAATTTCACTTAAAGGGATAAAAATAAAAAAATTAAAATTCTCTCATCATTTCCCCACCCTAATGCCATCTCAGATGTGTGACTTTCTTTCTTCAGCAGAACACAAACAAAGATTTTTAGAAGAACTTCTCAGCTCTTTTGGTCCATTCAATGCAAGTGAATGGGTGCCACAATTTTGAAGCTCCAAAAATCACATAGGTCAGCATAAAAGTAATCCATAATACCTGCTCTGGTAATGTCTGCTCTGCTGACTTAAGTGTTAACCGAGGGCGGGGCTATAGGATTGACTAATAGCCAGACGAGTTTCAACCCCTCCCATCCAAGGGTCTTGTAAATAAACCTGCCTTTATAGCAACTAATGCAGAGATGAAAAGATGTATTTTTGGCTGTTTCCAAGGTAGAATTCAATGAAGCTGTCAGCTGAGGACATGTGAGGCATCTATTTCTCAAACTAGAGACTCTGATGTACTTATCCTCTTGTTAGTTGTACATCTGGCCTTCCACATCTCTTTCTGTCCTTGTTAGAGCCAGTTGTCCTTTGTCTTTGAAGACTGTAGTGTACACCTTTGTATGAAATCTTCAGTTTTTTTGGCAATTTCAAGCATTGTATAGCCTTCATTCCTCAAAACAATGATTGACTGACGAGTTTCTAGAGAAAGCTGTTTCTTTTTTGTCATTTTTGGCCTAATATTGACCTTAAGACATGCCAGTCTATTGCATACTGTGGCAACTCAAAAACAAACACAAAGACAATGTTAAGCTTCATTTAATGAACCAAATAGCTTTCAGCAGTGTTTGATATAATGACAAATGATTTTCTAGTACTAAATTAGCAATTTAGCATGATTACTCAGGGATAAGGTGTTGGAGTGATGGCTGCTGGAAATGCGGCCTGTCTAGATTTGATCAAAAATGACTTTTTTCAAATAGTGATGGAGCTGTTTTTTACATCAGTAATGTCCTGACTATACTTTGTGATCAGTTGAATGCCACTTTGGTGAATTAAAGTACCAATTTCCTTCCGAAACAGCAAAATCTGTACATTATATATATTCCAAACTTTTGGCCACCAGTGTATATATATATATATATAAAATGTAATGCATTATAGCCAAATATTTTCTCTATTTGAAAACAATATTGTCTACAAAGGAAGATGTTGTTTAGTTGCCCCAACATACTATAAAATAAGGTGTTTATGGTTCATTGTTTTACCATTATTTAATAGTTAATTAGCGACAATAATTCATGTTGTCCAAACAGTATTGTTTGGTGATTATGATAAATAGGTCTGTTTCATATTTTTCCATAAAAAAAAATAAAAATAAAAACATTAAAAAAATTGCAGTTTATAACTTGTTGACTAAGTCTAGATGTTTTACGTTTTGGTTTATTTTTTTACTGGTACCTTAAATTTATTTTGTGGTATTCTGTCTTGATTCTGAGAACATACATTTATTTATTAATTTTTAGATAAAACCAGCCCCCTGGAGCTGCAGTGCCAAAATGAAGTGCTACAGAATAAAAGAGAAAGAAATGAAATAAAATGAAATGTTAATTTATATTTCAGAAGCTTTCAATGAGAAACCTTTGCCATCAATGTGATGTTATAATAGTCTTAGTCTATTTATACTTATCCAACATATCCTACCTCTTCTGCCATTTCATTCCTTTGCACTACCTGTATATAACAGATTTGTATTTGTACATGTGTGTGTGTGTGTATATATATATATATATATATATATATATATATATATATATATATATATATATATATATATATATAGTGTATTTCTATATATACTTCTATTATACCTTCTATTCGCTTTTTGTTTTTATTCTTTTTTTTATCATCTCTGTCTCTGTCTTGATGTTGCATTGTTTGTGCACTGGAAGCTTCTGTCACCGAGACATATTCCTTGTATGTGTAAACATACTTGGCAATAAAGCTCATTCTGATTCTGATTCTGATAATAAAGGTTTTATATTCTTAAATATATTTGTGCATGTCTCGTTCATTAATGTCCATGTCATGCCAGGCAGGTTGATGTTTAAGTATACTTAAATGTAGTATTAGCATCTATTGAGATGCATACTAGTGAGTTAACTTAAACTCATGTAGTTACACATGAAGTATACTTAAGTATAGTCTGGCATGGTGGTGGCGTAGTGGACTAAAGCACTGAACTAAAGCACTGAAGCAAAGCACTGAAGCCTCACTGAAGGTGGTGGCATAGTGGACTAAAGCACTGACTAAAGCACTGAACTGATAAGTAGGTTGTTGGTTCAATCCCCACAGCCACCACCATTGTGTCCTGGAGGAAGGCACTTAACTCCAGGTTGCTCCAGGGGGATTGTCCCTGTAATAAGGGCACTGTAAGTCGCTTTGGATAAAAGCGTCTGCCAAATGCATAAATGTAGATACACTTTATTTTACAGTGATTAATACTATGTAATATTGTGTAATTCTGATGTAATTATGAAGCTATTACATGTATTCAGCTGTGTACTAGTGATATAATTTAAGCACAGCTTGCTAAGATATGTAGTTACACATGAAGTACACTTCAGTACAGTCTAGGTACACTTTATTTTACAGTGATTAATACTATGTAATGTTGTGTAAATTTAATGTAATTATAAAGCTAATACATGTAACAACATTTGTCTGTTACACTGTAACAAGATCTTCCTTGTACACAAATAGGTATGGAACAAGATTGGCCTGTTACACACATGTAATAATACTTGTCTTTTACACCTATATAATTACAATATGTAAGTACATGCTCTTCCATATTTAATTACATATAAAGTACATGTTTCATTTTATTACATTATTTAGAACTCTGTAATTGAGTAATTACACTGTAACAGGGACACTGTAAAACAAAGTGTTGCCTAATCTCCTATTACCAGGGTGCTTTCAAAATGATTCTCAGTGGGTGCCTCAATGAGTGGGGATAAACTGTTGCAAACCCTAACAGGAACAGGAGAGTAGTGTCACCTTGCTGTGCAGGTATTGCCGAGTTGTCACCCAAATGCCCAGCAGTGGGGGCTCTACTGCTAGAACCGAAGTGTGTGTATTGCTGTGTATTGAAGTGTGTATCCGAAACAAAATCTAACGGCTTATCCACTAGTGTTCAGATGCGTGTCTCTAACTCTTTAATCTTCTCTGTCAGCCTAATTAATTCCTTTCATTTATCACATGTACATTTCTCACTGCCGACGGATGAAGCTACATTAAACATAGGTCTCATGGTTACTGAGCAGTGTGGATTTGATGCAGAGGTAAAAACGGATGAACGCAGTAGAATCGTGATAAAAAATTATAATAAATTTTTTTTTTTTTTAATTATGGAAAACGCACAAAAAAAAAAAAAACAGGAAAATTGGAAACATGGATGCATGCAGTTAAAGAGCAGAGATTAAAGATTAAAATGCTGAAAATAGAAAATGCTAAGCAGGCTACCAGGCTACAAACAAAGTCGAGCTATGCACCAGCAGCAACAAGAACAGGAAGTGACCTCAATATTCCGAGACCTCAACCTTCTGAGAAGTATTTTTTACATTTTAACAATTGGCTAAAGCATTTCTAAAAAGGTGTTTTTAAGGTGTCTATTTAAGGTTCTCATTGTTTTTCCATGATATAAACTAGTTCCATGTGGAACTAATACCTGGACCAAATGAGGAAACTTTTTAGTACCTTGCAACTCTTGCAATGTGGAACTATTTGGGTGGAGTCAGAACAAAAAAATGCATCATCAACCATCAGACAGTCAAGTCATTTTTATTTGTTTAGTGATTTTCACAACACATAATTTTAAAGCAGCTTTACAGAAAATTATGCTGTTACAGAAAATGAAGCTACAATTTTAAATCATCATTGTGCAGTTTGAAAAAACGTGATTGTAGATTATGCCTTTTATTTTATATTATTTTTTATATATAGACAACCGATAAAAGTTTACAAATTTTAAAAGTACAGTTAGTAACCTTCATTAAAACTTTTCTTGAATTGTTGTTATTGTAGGCTTTTCAAATCAAAATGGATAGATGGACAGATGCTGCTGTACAGGATCTGCTAAGTATTTATGGAGGAGAAATAAATGCAGCGTGAGTTTGAAACATCGACCAGAAACGAGGTGTAAAGATAATCTGATTGCCTCATTAAGTTAGGCTTTGATGACATTAAACTGTATAGATTAAAAATATAGAAAATTAAACAAGACTACAAGATAATGAAGGATCATAAAATAATTTACATTCCATAATTAGGGGCCAAGCACCGAAGGTGCATAGGCACCTATTGTGTTTTTAGGGGCCAAGCACCGAAGGTGCGTAGGCACCTATTGTGTTTGATAGTGTTCTTTTTATTATTATTCTTCTGTATAAGTTTCTGTATATAAAGTTAATTTGCACACAGACAGAGGTGATGTGCTACCATAGCAAATTGGAATCTTTATCTCAAACCCTCTAGCGCCACCAACAGTTAAAAATTTTCACTCATTTTTATGCTAATAACTTTTGAACCGTAAATCCTAGAGAAACAATTCTTTTTTTCGCCCTGATTCCTGAGCTCATTCCAAGTCGAAAGCATACCATGGTTTTAATTTCCGCCTGACAAAATTTTCCGCCATTTTGAATTTTCAGAAAAATCTACTTTTTCGAATTCGTCCTAGGCCATACGTCCAATTTGCACGAAAACTGACGTGCGTCATCTGGAGACAGTTTTAAAAGAATTTTGATAGAGCAAACCATTTTTGAATGGCACTTCAACAAATTCAACGAAGAATGCGCAAAATTGAATTTGAGGCTGTATCTCCACAACGCTTTGACAGATTGTGAGGAAACTTGGTATGTGTCATAGCCATCATGCCCTGAGGTGACCTGCAGTGTTTTGGCACAGTGCCCCCTACGTGTCAGGAGATATATATAAAAAATAAATAAATAAATAAATAAAATGGATATTTTTACTTATAACTTCTGAAGGGTTTGTCCTAAAATCATGAAACTGGACTCTTTAGATTCTGTGGGGTATACCGTGTTGAATGATACCAATTTGGCCTATGTCGGCCATTCTGAGTGTTGGCCATTTTTAATTTTGTTGTAAAATGTTGTATTTTACAAACGCACTGGCGTATCGTTACGAAATGTTACATCACGTATGTGTCATCGGCACAATGCCCTGAACAAGGTGTGCAACAAGTTTCAGGACAGCACTAGGTTGTGGTCAAAAAATATAACAAAATATATAAAAATGCTAATAACTTTTGATAATTTTAGCCTATTATTATGACACTGGTCTTAATAGATTCCTTGGGCCAAGCTGAGTTCAACAATACCAAATTTGTCATGGTCAGACAAACTTCCTGTCGGCCATTATAAATTTACTTGAAAACCTACTTTTTTAACTCCTCCCACAGCGATAATCGAATTTTCACCAAATTTTGCTCAGATTATTTTCAGACCATGCTAATCAAAAGTTTTTGTGAACTTGCAGTCTAAACTGAATGTAACACCAAAAAAAAAAAAAAAAAAAAAAAAAAAAAAAAATTATTATAATAATAATAATAATAATATGTATCACCAAATAATACCAAAAAACACTTCTTTCTTGTTGTCATTTTCACTCATTCCACTAAATGTACTCAAATAAAAAAAAAAAAAAAATCCTCTATAGCATCGCCATAATTCACTCTTACTCACAAACTTGCATGTTGATTCAGTCTGATAAATCATTCAGCTAAATGAATGGAATCACTCAGGGCTGTGTTAACCAAAAGCATTGTTAGCCCAAGTTGCTCTTTAAGACCACTGGTGCCTATGGTACCTACGATCAACTTACACTAATGATGCTTTTGGGAAACACAGCCCAGAACAGTTAATAAATAAACATCTGACTCACTGCACTGCATTTCTTTACTCTCAGTCATCTCTGACTTCAAAATAACAAATGTTCGGTATACTATCCCCTTAACTGGCACTACACTTTTTTAGCATTTACCAGAAAATTACATTTTCAAATTTCCTACTGAATGCTGGGACTAGAGACCTAATTTTGGTAAGGTAAAATAAGTTATAAAACGCCAAATGTCTTAGAATTATTGTAGACGCAGTACCAAATGTGGCTACAAGATGACATTAAAGCTCCATTGTTCAAAGAGTGAAATACTCTTTTTAAAGAAGACACTTGGGAGATTATTGTGCAAGTGAAATCAGTTATTTAAGTTAGTTTGTTTTTTAAAGTTATAGAAGTTTAAGTTTATTGAAATGAAAATGAAATGCACTTTAACTTATTTAACTTATTTTATTAAAGTGGCCACAGGATGAAATCAGAACTCCATTGGTGCAAGAGTGAAAAGTAATTTCAGAATTTTTTTTTTTTTTTTGAAAAACTAATTTCAGAAACACCACTCAAACCACATATGAGGTCACTATTTTATTGCAAAACATTATATAAAATTCATTACAAATTATAATTATTCTAATTATATTTATAATGCATGGTTAAAGTGTAAGTATTGTTAGCAGTGAAAGCCATTAATTATTCACATTTCTAACAAACATATAATATTTTTCTGCTATAAATTATATAATAGTTTGTTTAACCAATAAATTAAATAATAAATGATCCAAAGAGCCCATTCATTCACACTGATCAGCGCCTGTGCATTTAGCTTTAGCCCTATAGCTGCTAGGGATGGGCATTGTTGGTCATTTGGTCTACTGGAGTACTCGAGGGGCAATGACATAACTGTATATATAATAACATGTCTGACAAATGTCTTTGGCTTCTGAATTGCATCTTGTTGTTCCAGTGTATTGTCTATTAATTTTTATAGGCTGTTATAAAATAATCTGTTACAAAATTTACAAAAGATTGCATAATCAAAATATAATGCATCATATTTTGTCATTATGTGAAGGTTCGCTGGCGCTGCCCAACTCAATGAAAGAATGGGCACAAGGCGCGTCTGTCAGTTCTTCCTTCAGGTTAACATAGTAATCTTATTAAGCACGCACCAGTTTTTTCGTGACTGTCTATACCGTCTATTTTCAAATCGCTTTCAGCTTTGAAGACACTGCATTCTGGTCCAGTTAGCTGTGCTAACACTTAGCTAGCTATTACTCTAGCTATTTACTCTAGCTATTTGAAACACTCGCCTGCTGTATATGCATTGAGTCCACTGCCACACACGCCTGGTGTGGTGTGTGTGTGTGTGTGTGTGTGTGTGTCCAAGTGTTCACTCCTGTGGGAAAGCCGCGATGCTCTGTATTGTTGTTGCTGTAATGATTCATGCAGCGTTCCATTCAACCCGGTGAGTCTGAATTTCCACCTTTCAACTGGGGAAAGTGCAATGGAATGACAATTTATGTCAGACTTCTAACTTGGAAACTGGTGAGGAAATCCTCAACTCCCGTTTCGTTGAGATGCAGGTGTGTGTTATGTCAGGGCAGGGCAGTTTACAGTCAGTGACAAACATTCCTTTTTATTGAATAATATCCATTAACAAATCAAAGTTCTTACATTAAATGATAATAAAATGTGTTTAGCAAATGTTTTGCAGCGACAGGTCTTCAAAACACGGTTAATTACACTCTCTTTGTTTTGATTATCATAACGATAGCATAGCATCATATATAGGATTGGTTGCTATGAGACGTCTCTGACAATCAGTGTACCCCTCAAAACCACAACATAATCAATCTCAAAATTAAAAATAAGCTCCCTCTTTGACTCATTTGTGTTTAGTTCTCAGGTAATTGTCACTGAATTTCGAATTAAGTGAAAAGTCACATAATGCGTGATCACCATCGATCATCGCTTTCATGATCGATCATTGCTGCCACATCTGAGTACCCGAGTACTCATGCCCATCCCTTATAGCTGCTATGAGTCCAAACACAGATGCCGGTTTGGCATTTATTACTCCTCAAAACTGCGTGGAACTTATTTCAAAGTACTAAAAACTACTGTTTTTGCATAGATCCATTGAAAGAAGCAGCTAAAATTTTAGATTTCGGTTCCGATCGGTCATCAGAAATGGAAGAAAACTCAGAGCATAATGGTCAGAGGTGGGTAGTAACATGCTACATTTACTCCATACATTCACTTGAGTAACTTTTTGGGAAAAAATGTACTTTTAGAGTAGGTTTAAAAGTGGGTACTTTTTACTCTCACTCAAGTAAATTTCTAATGAAATTGTTGTACTTCGCTACAATGGGCGGAGTTCCTGCCGTTACATTACTGGGTTTAATTTTAATTAATGTGTAATTTATTGAGCGATTACTGAATGGGACTTTTTCAACAGCGGAAGTTCACACAGCTGCGCGAGCTGTCACAGATTGTCACTCAAGCCGAGTCCATCACTGCTGCACCATCATGCGCTTCTTACTAAGTGAAACACTTTCTTCGCTCTGCACAGTATAAAAAATTATAGTTTCGTCATGCAATGCCTTCATTTAACACCAAGTCAAGCGGATATTTCAAGATTAAAATTGCAGCTCCAACTTAAGGCAGCACTCTGAGGTAAGTTGTGGCTCTAATGATAACGCAGGCTTTTCTGTGAAATGGTGATGGTCATTTTCAGGGTGATTCTGTATATATGGGCTCTTGAGACATCAGTTTTTAAGTGTACATTTTTAAACCAGTGTAGCAATATATCAGTGCGCTTTGTCCCATGTCCCGCATGTCATGAGCAGTATTTACGCATTTACCCCGCGCCCTCGCAGGGATACTGGAAACTATTGCAGCTACTTTGGGCAGATTAACTGTATTAATCCATGTAAAAATCCACGTGAAGTGTAAATGTCTTTTGCTCTGCCGATCTCGTTATTGACAACTTGAGCGCGAACAGACAGCATTTCACAGGCTGCGTACCCTGCGTTTAGGGAGCGGCAGTACTGCTGTACAGAACTAATTATCTAAATTATTTAGACACTGAAAACTGTGACTACACTGAACTAACAACTATAAGCTATGAAATAGCAAAAGTGGGCATTAATAAAACATGATCTTGCTTTGGTTTATATATCCCTGTGGGAAATGCACTGTGCTCAAAACTGGGCACTCTTGACATGTCATTTATGGCACAGTTTTGGCACTGTGTCTTAAGCAGATTCAAAGTGACAAGTGAGGCATTACAAAAGGCCCCTGTGGGTTTTCCAAACTTCTCTTCTTATTGACAAATTCATCCAGATCTGACAAGAGCCCTTAAAGGGATAGTTCACCCAAAAATTAAAATTCTCTCCTCATTTACCCTTATGCCATCCCAGATGTGTATGACTTCCTTTCTTCTGCAGAACACAAATGAAGATTTTTAGAAGAATTTCTAGAATTTCAGCTCTTTTAGTCCATAAAGTGCAAGTGCACTACTTTATTTTAAGAATGTGATATGTCAGAATAATAGCAGAGAGATTTATTTCAGCTTTTATTTCTTTCATCACGTTCCCAGTGGGTCAGAAGTTTACATACACTTTGTTATTATTTGGTAGCATTGCCTTTTAATTGTTTAACTTGGGTCAAACATTTTGGGTAGCCTTCCACATGCTTCTCACAATAAGTTGTGCCAGCATTTTAAAGCTAAAAAAAAATCACATAAGTCAGCATAAAAGTAATCCATAAAACTCCAGTGGTTAAATCCATATCTTCAGAAGCAATGTGATATGAGAATGTGTGGATGAGAAACAGATCACTTTAACATTCACTTGCATTGTACTGACCTACAGAGCTGAAATACTCTTCTAAAAAACTTAATGTGTGTTCTACAGAAGAAAGGAAGTCACTTGAGTACTCTTTTAATTGGATACTTTCTTACTCTTACTCAAGTAATTATTTATGTTAGCACTTTTACTTGAGTAATTATTTTTTAAAAGTAATTGTACTTTTACTTGAGTACAGTTTTTGGCTACTCTACCCACCTCTGGTAATGGTGGCCTTAGGTTCTCTATCCAAACAAACACTAGGATGATGTCACTGTTCTGGAATGAGCAAGGCCAACCCCTGTAACCAAAAAAATGTCATACCAATGGCTACATGACCTGTCAATAAAATCTTGACTAGCAATCAATTGGCTGCATCTATTCACTGAAACAGCCAATGCGCATTTGGAAAGCCCATGGAGCCTTTGATCTGGTTTGATTGGCAGCTCCGCCTGTGAATTACAGAGAGACTCGTGGGGCTCAAACAACGCAGACATTTCACTGGAATAGCAGAGACCTCAAGACCTCGCTGCTGATTGATGAAATAAGTTTTATAATCAATATTTTATTGATAATAGACATTTTAATTTACGTGATTACGCAAGCAAAGGATGAACAGTCAGTTTTTTCCTCAATTTTTGATGTTTTGGATAAAATGGTTAAGTCTACTTTAAATTGTGGACATTTACCTTGGATTGTATGCTTGAATTTCCTGCCATCATCCGATCGGATCAAAACCAGAAGATTTATAAGACAAGTAATACCGCTCACATGTTGCATGTTTTAAAATCCACTCTATTTTAATGCATTTCTGTAATGATGTCATTCAGATCGCAAACAGTGGGCATATTTCAAAGCTAGAGACTTGTAGCTTTCAAACAATATAAGGTTTGTCAAGATTAAAGTTGGATATGAAGGTAATATAGTCCAATAAGTTTACATACACAAATACCTTAGCCAACTACATTTAAACACAGTTTTTCACAATTCCTGACATTTAATCATAGAAAGCATTCCCTGTCTTAGGTCAGTTAGGATCACTACTTTATTTTAAGAATGTGATATGTCAGAATAATAGCAGAGAGATTTATTTCAGCTTTTATTACTTTCATCACATTCCCAGTGGGTCAGAAGTTTACATACACTTTGTTATTATTTGGTAGCATTGCCTTTTAATTGTTTAACTTGGGTCAAACATATTGGGTAGCCTTCCACATGCTTCTCACAATAAGTTGCTGGAATTTTGGCCCATTCCTTCAGACAGAACTGGTGTAACCGTGTCAGGTTTGTAGGCCTCCTTGCTTGCACACGCTTTTTCAGTTCTGCCTACAAATTCCCTATCGGATTGAGGTCAGGGCTTTGTGATGGCCACTCCAATACCTTGACTTTGTTGTACGTAAGCCATTTTGCCACAACTTTGGAGGTATGCTTGGGGTCATTATCCATTTGGAAGACTGATTTGTGACCAAGCTTTAACTTCCTGGCTGATGTCTTGAGACGTTGCTTCAATATATACACATAATTTTCCTTCCTCATGATGCCATCTATTTTGTGAAGTGCACCACTCCCTCCTGCATGAAAGCACCCCACAACCTGATGCTTCCACCCCATGCTTCATGGTTGGGATGGTGTTCTTAGGCTTGCAAGCCTCACCCTTTTCCCTCCAAACATAACGATGGTCATTATGACCAAACAGTTCAATTTTTGTTTCATCAGACCAGAGGACATTTCTCCAAAAAGTAAGATCTTTGTCACCATGTGCACTTGCAAACTGAAGTCTGGCTTTTTTATGGCGGTTTTGGAGCAGTGGCTTCTTCCTTACTGAGTAACTTTTAAGGTTATTTCAGTATAGGACTCATTTTACAGTGGATATAGATATTTTCTACCTGTTTCCTCTAGCATCTTCACAAGGTCCTTTGCTGTTGTTCTGGGATTGATTTGCACTTTTCACACCAAACTACGTTCACCTCTAGGAGACAGAATGCGTCTCTTTCCTGAGCGTTATGATGGCTGCATGGTCCCATGGTGTTTATACTTGCATACTATTGTTTGTTCAGATGAACGCAGTACCATCAGATGTTTGGAAATTGCTCCCAAGGATGAACCAGACTTGTGGAGATCCACAATTCTTTTCTGAGGTCTTGGCTGATTTCTTTAGATTTTCCCATGATGTCAGATACCTTCTGAGTTTGAAGGTAGGTCTTAAAACACATCCACAGGTACACCTCCAATTGACTCCAATTAGCCAATTAGCCTATCAGAAGCTAATAGGCTAATTGCCTATAGGCTTGACATCATTTTCTGGAATTTTCCAAGCTGCTTAAAGGCACACTTAACTTAGTGTATGTAAACTTCTGACCCACTGTCTGTAAATAATTCTTGGAAAAATTACTTGTGTCATGCACAAAGTAGATGTCCTAAACAACTTGCCAAAACTATAGTTTGCTAATATGAAATCTGTGGACCATGTTACGTTCCGTTTCCGTTTGTCCTATGAAGGCCGTCTCGTTTAAACGAGGCTTGTTTAAAGGAGGACACTTGGTATACTGCAGCCTTCAAAGGACGCGTCCTGCCTAGCACGCAGCCTTCGAAACGAGACATGGCTGCCTAAAGTGGAAACTGTGGTAACTTTGGTGGGCGTGTCTGTTGTCAGAGGTCATGTGACCAACTGAAAGTCATATCTCTATAAAATCCCATCAGACAGCACGCTGGCTCTCTCCCATTGTTTCCCACAGAGGCTCATTCATTCTCGGTCTGGCTATGTTACATGAATCATGGCAGGTAGGCAACGATGTGGACCGCCATATATCGCGTATGCATATCAAACGAAGGGAACTGCAGTTACAAATGCATAATCAGCAAGGGCTAAACACGGCAAAGCAAATGATTTGCATCGGAAGTTGCAGGACTCGCTGGACATTATAGATAACCTGTGCTGATCTGTAATATTTGGCGATATATATATATACGGTGCAATGTATTTTGTGTGTTGCGTAAGGGCCTTTTCACCTCTCATACGCAGCAATATGAGCAACTGTTTGGTACGCAATGTCCACCGCACCGTACACTGGCACGTATGCAGGACGAGCTGCTTCAGATTGCGTTTAGTGTGTCAATGCAATTTGGCGAATATGGAAAGCTGCGGTTTTATAAAACCTTGCTGCCGCTTTTTCACTGTAAGCTTTATCAAACATACGGTAGTCCATCACTTGTGTTTTAAAACTAACACAAATATTCACAAATGCATCATTCGCATGCAAAAGACAAAATACTTAGCCTTTTCCCACTCTTACTGTCTTTTCTCTTTTTTGTCTGTGACCAAGTTTTTTATTATTATTTTCCACCTATCAAGGCTAACAGTGGGTTGTATTTATTCATTAGTAAATAGATTAAGCAAGTATACTGACACCACCAAATAAATGTGTCTGAATGAATGAATGAAATGCATACTTAAAGAAGCCATGTGAAAAACAAATGACTTGCCAAGTAATCATTTAAACAGTTCATTTAAAAACTTCAACTGTAGAAAAAGTAAAAAAATAAAAAAAAAATAAAAAAAAGCATATATGGGACGATGCCAGTTAATGGGCTAAACTAGCTCTTCAGTATACTTACTGTCTGATTGTTCATATGACAACTAAAGAACAAAACATTTGCAACATTTTGTAAGGAATTTATTAAATTTTAATTTATTGTATTTCAATTTTGTATACATTTTATTATGAAATGGAAAAAAGAGTTCACATCTGAGTGTGTATTTTGAAAAAAATAATTGAAATACGATAAGATGTATCATCCTACATCAAGGCTTATTTTGTAATCAAATCATAAAGATGTTTCTAAAAATGCTAATAACTTTTGATAATTTTAGTCAATTGTCATTGATAGACTCTTTGGCTGATGCCAAAAACAATGTATATTACATTACAAGTGATTCTGGGCTTTCAGTTAAAGGAATAGTTCACCCAAAAATAAAAATTCTCTCAATTTACTGATCGTTTAATTTGATGTTTATGACTTTCTTTCTTCTGCAGAACACAAATTATGATTTTTAGAAGAGTATCTCAGCTCTGTCCATAAAATGTAAGTAAATGGGTGCCAACATTTTGATGCCACAAAAAGCATTTAAAGGCACAATAAAAGTAATCCATATGACTCCAGTGTTTTCATCCATATCATTTGAAGCGATATGATAGGTGTGGGTGAGAAAAAGATAAATATTTCATGTCGGCACTAATGATGTCTGGCTTCGCCAGTCGGAGATCACTAGAGATAATGTTAAAGAGGTGTGTGAACTTGCAAAAATGATCTCAGGCACTGTAATATGCTCTGGACCCCTCCCTACTCATTGTGGTGATGAGGTTTATAACAGATTAGTGTCACTGAACGTCTGAGTGTCTGAGTGGTGTTTGGAGAATAGCATAGGATTTATAGACAATTGGAAGAGTTTTTGGGGTAGACCTGACCTGTTAAAGAGAGACAGACTCCATCCCTCCAGGGAAAGTGCCACTCTCCTCTCTAGTAATTTGGCTCATAGTCTTAATAATGATAGTATTTGACTAACTGGGGCCTAGGTCAGGAAGCAGACAAACTGGTTAATCCGAATGTCTGCTAGCTGCCTTGAGACGTCACATAGGTCACATAAACTACAACACATAGAGACTGTATCACCTAGATATCATATAGAGACTGTGTCTGTTCCCTGAACTACCAAACACAAAACTCTCACTAAATCATCTAGAAAAATTTGTATTAAGGTCAAACTTAAAAAAAACTACAAATTGAAGATAAACATTATATACAGGTAGGGCTAATAAACATTAGATCTCTTTCTACCAAAGCACTAATTGCAAATTAAATTATTACAGATAATCATTTAGATGCACTCTGTTTGACTGAAACCTGTCTTAAACTGGATGAATATATTAGTTTTAACTCGAATCTACTTCATGTACCTCAGGTACATGAGCCTCGTCTGAAAGGTTGAGGAGGAGGTGTTGCTACAATATACAGTGATGTTTTTGGTGTTATCCAGAGGACAGGATATAAGTCTAAGTCTTTTGAACTAATAATGATTAATATGACACCATCAGATATAAATAAAGAATCTGTCATCTTTTGCCCTTGCTACAGTATATAGATCACCCGGGTCTTACTCTGGTTTCCGTGGTGAATTTGCAAATTTTCTATCTGATCTAGTAGTTAATGTAGATAGAGCTTTAATTGTTGTTGACTTCAACATTCACATAAATAATGAAAATGACACATTGGGATTAGCATTTATTGATATTCTCAACTTTCTTGGAGTCAGACAAAATGTGACAGGACCAACTTATTGCCATATTCATACGTTAGATTTAATTCTGTCATACGGAGTTGATGTTGTTACTATAGAAATTCTACTGCAGAGCGATGACATCTCAGATCATTACCTCATCTCTTGTTTGTGCGTCAGCTAATGTCACTCAATCTACACCATGCTATCGTTCAGGTAGAACTATCCTTTCAACCACTAAAGATAGCTTCACTAATAATCTTTCAGAATTGTCTCACATACTCAGTAAGCCAAAAAGTCTAGAAGAACTTAATGAAATAACAGAAAATATAAATACAGTCTTCTCTAGCACTCTTGATAGTGTCACCCCCCTTCGATTAAAGAAAATTAAAGAAAAAAGCCTCACACCATGGTACAATGATCATACTCGGAAAATGGAGCGCAAGTGGAAGAATACAAAATTAGAGGTGTTTCGCGGTGCATGGAAGGATAGTGTCTGTAGCGTCAGACAGGCACTAAAAGCTGCCAGGTCAGCATATTTTAGCAAACTCAGAAAATAACCACAACAACCCTAGGTGTTTATTCAGTACTGTGGCTAAATTGGTTAAGAATAAAGCATCGACTGAACCAGATATTCCTTCAAATTTCTTTACTGATAAAATTGAAATAATCAGAAATAAAATTGGAACTATGCAATCATCAGTCACAGCACCTCAGAAAACAGTGTCTCACAATTTTTCTCACGAGCAACTTCAATCCTTCGCCATCATAGGTCATGAAGAGCTAAAAAAACTTATCAAAAACTCAAAAGCCACAACATGTATGTTAGATACAATACCAACTAAGCTCTTAAAAGAGGTATTCCCTGTAATCTCAGAACCTCTCCTTAATATTATTAACTCCTCGCTATCCTCAGGACATGTCCCAAGAACTTTAAAATGGCAGATATCAAACTGCTTATTAAGAAGCCACAGCTTGATCCTAGAGATTTGGCTAATTACAGACCGATTTCAAATATACCATTTATGTCAAAAATATTAGAAAAATGTAGTGTCCTCCCAACTATGTTCATTTCTACAGAGAAATGGAATATATGAAAAATTTTAGTCAGGATTTAGGCCTCATCACAGTACAGAGACTGCACTTATCAGATTTACAAATGATTTGCTCTTATCTAATAAGCAGGTAAAATATAATTTGACTCTCGATGGATGTACTGTTACGTCGTCTTCTTTGCAAAGAACTTAGGTGTTATATTTGATACCAATCTGTCTTTTGAAAATCAAATTTCCAGTGTTTGTAGAACAGCATTCTTCCACCTGAGAAATATTGCGACACGTGCTCTCTGTTGCTGTTGCTGAAAAATTAATTTATGTGTTCATGACCTCAAGACTAGATTATTGTAATGCACTGGGAGGGTGTCCAGCAAGTTCAATAAATAAACTTCAATTGGTTCAAAATGCAGCTGCCAGAGTGCTGACTAGAACTAAGAAATATGATCATATTAGCCCAATTTTATCGTTGTTACATTGGCTTCCTGTTAAATTTCATATTTAATTTAAGTACATACAAAGCTTTGAATGGTCTAGCTCCACAGTACTTTTCACTGTACTTTTCACTTTACACAGCTATAAACATCCATCATGATCTATAACTCTGCATAAAATTGAATGGCATCTACGCTAATATTATTCTATTTGTTTCCATGTCTCTACCTGATTCATGATTCATATCCAGAGGTTTCCAGAGATGATGACAAACTTCAGCCGGTGCTAGCCAGACATCACTTAAGTTTTTTGACTTCAGAGGATGAACTGATGCCAACTCCAACTGTAAGACATTGGATACTTTATATGCCACTGCCTGAACATTGGACTTAGGATGGACCCCACCAAATCTCACCGAAATGACCTGCAGGTTGAATTGCGATGCAACTCATCATTTATCTCTGCCTGCATCACCTTTGTCTATTGATGGACTACACTCTTGAAATGGAATACATAGACTATCATTTATTGCCAACAAAAGCCTTCATCAGCCAACTAACAAAGGACAACGCATCTATGTAAACTTCTGCAGTTAATCCAGGATGGACTTCAAAGTCATTAGTCATTAATCTTAAAGTTAATAAAAAAATTTCTTTTTAAAACACTGGACCTTAATGCTTACTTAATTTACAAATTTAAAACCAATACTTGCACTACACACAAATATCTAATATTGGCATGTTCTTTAGCCAGAGGGGAACTGGCCCTCACAGTGAGCCTGGTTTCTCCCAAGGTTATTTTTCTCCATCTAACCAACATCTTATGGAGTTTTGTGTTCCTTGCCACAGTTGCCTTCAGCTTGCTCACAGGGGTTCTAAATACAATTATTATTTAATTACTATACAAATAAAAATGATTTGACTTATTTCAGTCCTTTTTTTTTTTTTGCTTGAAATTCTTCTTCTTGCCCAGAATGGGGGCAGTATGCATGAAGAATGTGAATCACCAAAAACACAAGATAAAGTGATCTGTTTCTCACCCACATCTATCATACCACTTCTGAAGATATTAATTTAACCATTGGATTCTTATGGATTACTTTTATGCTGACTTATGTGATTTTTGGAGCTTCAAAATGTTTGCACCCATTCACTTGCATTATATGGACAAAAAGAGCTGAGAATTTCTTCTAAAAATCTTCATTTGTGTTCAGCAGGTGAAAGAAAGTCATACACATCTGGGATGGCATAAGGGTGAGTAAATGATGAGAGGATTTTAATTTTTGGGTGAACTATCCCTTTAAGGTATGTTGAAAACTACTTGGCTTTTCGTCTTGCACTGTTGTAGCTTTTCTTTCCCAAGGAACAGTGCATGTGCTTTAGCAAAATGCTTTTAGCAGAAAATTATTTCAATCCACCAATCTCTGGGTTATGGGCCCATCAAGCTTCTGCTCTGTCACTCTGCTTTCCCGCTGTGTGCTTTTCAAGTTTTCTGCTGTCTTTAAAAAAAATTTTTTTTTAATTTAGGCAAATGTATTTCTACATATCCAATCTTAAGGTCTGTTGAAAACTACTTGGATTTTAGTCTTGCACTTTTGTACCTTTTCTTTCCCAAGGAGTTGTGCATGTTCTGAAGTAGAAGACTTTCAGTAAACGAAGGTTTCAATTTACGAACCTCTGGGTTATGGGCATAGCATGCTTTTGCTGAGCAACACTGCTTAAGCTTACCCTAGATGAGTCTCAAATCCAAAATTCCTGGTTTAGGAGGTCAGTGCCTAATCCATTAGGCCACTTGGGCTATTGCATTCTAGAAGCTGCATTCTTGGCTCATTTTCATTTGCCCAAATTCATAACATGCACGTTATAATGCTATGCATTGAATCATTTGATCAAATCAAGCACACAGACATCTGAAAAGAGGACCAATATCAAAGCTTCATAGTTCTTCTAAGATATTACTTCAGTTTTAGGATTTTTGAGGCCTAGGATTTTGAAAGGAAGTATGACATTTCTGATCTTTACATTTAAGCATGTTTGTAAGTAAGACACTCTTAGCAGAGGATGTTTTCAAACCACAGCATTCTGCTTTGAGTGCTCAGCAAGCTTCTGCTATGCCACCCTGCTTTCATGGTGAGTGTGAACTTTAAAAAAAACTTTCATCTAGACATATTTATTTCTACATTTTCCATTGTGATGGTCTGTTGAAAACTACTTGGCTTTTAGTCTTGCACTGTTATTTTCTTTTCCAAGGATTTGTGCATGTGCTGAAGTAAAACACATTTAACAGAGGATGGTTTCAATCCATCAACCTCTGGGGTATGGGCCCAGCATGCTTCCGCTGTACCACTCTACTTTCCCGCTGAACTGCTTTCCAAGTGTTCTGCTGTCTTTTTTAAAAAAAAAAAAAAAAAAAAAAAAAAAAAAAAAAAAAATTTCAGAAAAAAATATTTTTACATTTCCATTGTTAAGGTCTGTTGAAAACTACTTGGCTTCAGTCTTGCACTGTTTTAGCTTCTCTTTCCCAAGGAGCTATGCATATGATCAAGTCTAAAGCTCTTAGCAGAAGATAGTTTCTATCCATCGTCCTCTAGGGTATGGGCCCAGCACTTTAAAAAAAATGTAATTCAGAGAAAAGTATTTTTACATTTCCATTGTTAAGGTTTGTTGAAAACCACTTGGCTTCAATCTTGCACTGTTGCACCTTTTCTTTTCTGAGATTTGTGCATGTGCTGAAGTAAAACACATTTAGCAGAGGACAGTTTTGATCCATCAACCTCTGGGTTATGGAACCAGCACGATTCCACTGCACCACTCTGCTTTCCCACTGTGTTGCTTTCCAAGTGTCTTGCTGTCTTTTAGAAAAATGTAAATCAGAGAAAAGTATTTTTACATTTCCATTGTTAAGGTTTGTTGAAAACTACTTGGCTTCACTGTTGCACCTTTTCCTTTCCAAGATTTGTGCATGGGCTGAAGTAAAACACAGTTAGCAGAGGATGGTTTCGATCCATCGACCTCTGGGTTATGGGCCCAGCACGCTTCCTCTGCGCCACTCTGCTTTCCCACTGTGTTGCTTTCCAAGTGGCTTGCTGTCTTTTAGAAAAATGTAAATAAGAGAAAAGTATTTTTACATTTCCATTGTTAAGGTTTGTTGAAAACTACTTGGCTTCAGTCTTGCACTGTTGCAACTTTTCCTTTCCAAAAGTTGTGCTTGTGCTGAAGTAGAACACATTCAGCAGAGGATGGTTTCAATCCATCGACCTCCGGGTTATGGGCCCAGCACGCTTCCGCTGCGCCAATCTGCTTTCCCACTGAGCTGCTTTCCAAGTGTCTAATTGTCTTTTAGAAAAATGTAAATCAGAGAAAAGTATTTTTACATTTCCATTGTTAAGGTTTGTTGAAAACTACTTGGCTTCAGTCTTGCACTGTTGCACCTATTCTTTTCCAAGATTTGTGCATGGGCTGAAGTAAAACACAATTAGCAGAGGATGGTTTCGATCCATCGACCTCTGGGTTATGGGCCCAGCACGCTTCCGCTGCGCCACTCTGCTTTCCCACTGAGTTGCTTTCCAAGTGGCTTGCTGTCTTTTAGAAAAATGTAAATCAGAGAAAAGTATTTTTACATTTCCATTGTTAAGCTTTGTTGAAAACTACTTGACTTCACTGTTGCACCTTTTCCTTTCCAAGATTTGTGCATGGGTCTTGCTGTCTTTTAGAAAAATGCAAATCAGAGAAAAGTATTTTTACATTTCCATTGTTAAGGTTTGTTGAAAACTACTTGGCTTCAGTCTTGCACTGTTGCAACTTTTCTTTTCCAAGATTTGTGCATGGGTCTTGCTGTCTTTTAGAAAAATGTAAATCAGAGAAAAGTATTTTTATGTTTCCATTGTTCAGGTTTGTTGAAAACTACTTGGCTTCACTGTTGCACTGTTGCAACTTTTCCTTTCCAAAAGTTGCGCTTGTGCTGAAGTAGAACACATTCAGCAGAGGATGGTTTCAATCCATCGACCTCTGGGTTATGGGCCCAGCACGCTTCCGCTGCGCCACTCTGCTTTCCCACTGAGCTGCTTTCCAAGTGTCTAATTGTCTTTTAGAAAAATGTAAATCAGAGAAAAGTATTTTTACATTTCCATTGTTAAGGTTTGTTGAAAACTACTTGGCTTCAGTCTTGCACCTATTCTTTTCCAAGATTTGTGCATGGGCTGAAGTAAAACACAGTTAGCAGAGGATGGTTTCGATCCATCGACCTCTGGGATATGGGCCCAGCACGCTTCCGCTGCGC